>NC_090250.1:27173120-27210620 GCF_037325665.1 Littorina saxatilis | reverse complement strand
AAGGGAAAAAATACTCTTTTATAATTATGTTATTTGCGTTGAAAAATTAAAAACAAGCTAGCTGCTACCTGCAAGACAATAACATTTTAACAGCAGCCAACAGTAGTCATGACAACATTATACAATCACATGCACCAATAATACTCACAGCATGCAATAATAATAAATGAACATAATACTGAAAAAGCAAAACAAGTTCATGCAACAATACTAAATGAAAATAATACTGAAAAATCATAAAGGCAACAGTTTCACATCTGGGTATAAACTCTAGTTTTATCCCTTGTTGTCTGCGTAAACTAGTAAACTATTAATGAGGTACGCATCATAATGAAACATTTAAAATCAGTTCAATGGTATTAAAGGGAGGCAACAGCTGTAAACCACTCCTGGACTTGCAGTTGAAAAATTGCCTCCCCTGGATACCATTTTCTCATATTTCGGCTTGTAGTTTTGTGGGATTTTTTATGTTACATGTACGCTTTTTTGTATCAGATTTTTTACATTATTTTTCCCAAGCACTCTGGTACGAGGTATGATCCAAACAAAATGATCAAACCCTGATCATACAAGTCTCAGGCAACTGATCATAAAAAGTAATATATCATTTGAAAGAACAAACATTTCACTGGTATAATGTACCTCCAAAAGATAACGTCATTTGGTTACTACGTCATAAATGACGAGGTTGTCAAATACGTCACTTTTGGGTTGTGCTTCAAAACGGGGTCTTTTGTCAAGCACCATAAAAATCTTCACTTCTTTGAAGAGTGTAGCTGGGCAATGGTACAACCAAAATGTCTACAAAGCTGAAGAACGTTACATGAATCAAAGCTGTTCCATATTCGACAATCTGACAAAAGAAAAGGGAAATTGAAACTGGGGAAAAGGGGAATAACTCTGACAAGCCCAAAAGACTTCTGAAGAGCGCTTTAAACGAGAATAATGTAGCTGCTGTGTCAAAATTTAAGAACTAAGATTAACAAGAAGAGCAAACGCTCGATCGAGTCACTTTCGCAGTTCTGAATATTATATGAGGCATCAGATGGACAGGAAGAAATTGCTATTCACAACACAATACAGATGTAAATAATTTGATGTAAAGAATAATCCTATAAAGTTTGAATCAAATCCGATGAATAGTTTCAGAGATATGATATTTCAATTTTTTTCCTTCAAGACATACCTGTGACCTTGAAAAAGGTCAAAGGTCACCAAAGCAGACGTCAAAGTGTAGAGGTCACTGGGAGTCACGTTCACATAAAATTTGAGCCCGGTCACTTTTATAGTTTCCGAGAAAAGCCCAACGTTAAGTTGTGTGTTGCCGAACAGAAAAGGCTAGTTATCTCCCTTGTTTTTCTGATAACGTTTGTAAAAGGCTACAGATGTAAATACTTTGATGTAAAGAATAATCCTACAAAGTTTCAATCACATCCGATGAACTTTGTCAAAGATATAAAATGTCTAATTTTTCCTTTGACGCTGACCTGTGACCTTGAAAAAGGTCAAAGGTCAACGAAACCATCGTTAAAGTGTAGAGGTCATTGGAGGTCACGACTAAACAAAATATGAGCCCGATCGCTTTGATAGTTTCCGAGAAAAGTCCAACGTTAAGGTGGTGTCTACGGCCGGCCGGCCGGCCGGACGGCCGGCCGGACAGACTAACACTGACCGATTACATAGAGTCACTTTTTCTCAAGTGACTCAAAAAGTGTACATGCGGGTATAAAGAGCAAAACTTCAACTTTCATATGGAACAATCCAGAGAGTTCTACTCAATGATTATCCGCTTCAAAAGCTGGCTGCAAAATGGGTGCCTCATTAGCTGACAAGGGAACGGAAGGACCATCAGGGTCCTCTTGCACGCGATCTGCTCAACCGTTGTGAACCCAGCAGACCCAAATTTGTTATTACTGTAATCACTGATTATGAGACTTTGGTTTCCTTCTACTTTAGTGCCAGAAAACACAGAAACAAAGCGTGTCTAGACCAAAATGACGAGATGCATCAAATTTGTAAGCGAGGTTTTCAAAGCAGAAACAGGGCTATTCGCTGTATTTTTTTACCACGAAGGTCCCGTTGCAGTCGATATTCTGTCTACTGACAGCACTGTCATTGTCACATACTATGCAGAAACCGTTTTACCCAAACTTATTCACGAGTTTAGCAGTCAGCGACCAAACTGCGAAACCCAGACTGCCCTTCTCCTTCATGAAAATGTCGGTCTCCTCAAAAGAAGGGCCGTAACTCCATTCCTAAAAGACCAAATAATCCCATTTTTGCCTCACACATTCTTCAGACCTGATTACACCCCTTGAGATTGCTGAATATACCCTCTTTGAACTTCAGACTTTTTGCCAACAAGTTTCATTGCACCCAGGACCTACAAAAAAGACGTCAAATCAGAGCTGAAAAGCAACCCCAAATAAGGCCACATTAAGGCCTTTTCTGATTGGCTTAGACACGTGTGACTCTGCATCGATGTCGGAGGAGAGTAGTTCTAATGACTGCTGTAATTTGGGCCAGATACGTCAAACGGTCTCTGCGAAAATCACATTTGATCATTTTGTTTGGATCATACCTCGTATGAGACTTCAGTGCTTGCAACCAGAAGAGAAGCAAGCTCTGTTGCTCTATTGCACTCTATTAAAAGCTACCAAATGACAATGGTCAATGGGAACATTCGTTTTCAAGGAACCTTTAGCTCTACTGTACAGATTATTGATTTAAATCAAGCACTACAAATGGCCTGGCAGTTTAAGATCTACATCGAAGCACATGTATAATTTATAAGCCTAAGGAGAATGTTATAGTGATTTGACACCCTCTACAAGCACAAGCAAAAGAACAAGATTTTAAAACGTCAAAAAGTCTCTGAAAAAAAATCCTTCACAAACATTTCTTAACAGCAGCAATGATGACATAACATGCCTTTTCCCTGAATCTAAACCAATTCTGAAATTTAAGATTCGTTCCGCTTAACACTCTAGCATGAAACAAGTGCTAGTTAAATCTTAATGGTAAAGAAATTGTTAATTATTTTTAGCATGCAGTTAAAATAATATGGTCAAAAACACTACTCCCTATCAGCCTGCAGAGAACATATAAGGGAAGAGTTAGCAAACACCTTCACACAACAGCAGTAGCTAGCAAGGACTTATAATGAACCTATAAACGAGCGTAAAAGACGTTTGTTAGATACACAATGGCGTTAAGTGGAGGGTATGTAAGGAGATACCTAAACAGCCGATTCATAGGACTCAGGATTGACAGAACCGATGCGAACAAAGCCGCCAGAGTTGCGTGCTTTTCGAGGACGGTGCACTGGAAGAAGGAGGAAACACACAATGAACTCGTGTACTGTGCTGAATACAGTGAGAAAAAAAACTTTTAAGACTCCCCCCCCCCCCCCCTAAATTTTAAGACTCCCTCCCTTTTAAAACCCTGTTTTCTCAGACTTTCTGTTCATAAACTCTGTAAATTTAAACCCATTTTAAGACTCCCTCCTTTTAAAAACCCTGTTTATTCTCAGACTTTCTGTTCCTAACTTCTGTAAATTTACCCCCATTTTCAGACTCCCTCCTTTCAAGATCTGATTTTCTCAGATTTTGTAGGTCTTAAAAAGGGGGTTCCACTGTACACGCACACACAAACTAAAATCCTGTGTCAGGAACACAGGCACCGGGCAATGACAGCACTGAGCGAAGAGCGTGGGAACACTGAAGGAAGGAGTGTGTAGTGCAGAGATGAACATTCTTAGCTACCATCCTTCCTGTTTAAACCATCACAGACCTGTCCACACCTTTACATAGAACAGGAGCATATCCTTCCTGTTTAAACCATCACAGACCTGTCCACACATTTACATAGAACAGGAGCATATCCTTCCTGTTTAAACCTTCACAGACCTGTCCACACCTTTACATAGAACAGGAGCATATCCTTCCTGTTTAAACCATCACAGACCCGTCCACACCTTTACAGAGAACAGGAGCATATCCTTCCTGTTTAAACCATCACAGACCTGTCCACACCTTTACATAGAACAGGAGCATATCGAGCATATCCTTCCTGTTTAAACCATCACAGACCTGTCCACACCTAATTACATAGATCAGGAGCATATCCTTCCTGTTTAAACCATCACAGAGCTGTTCACACCTTTACATAGAACAGGAGCATATCCTTCCTGTTTAAACCATCACAGACCTGTCCACACCTTTACAGAGAACAGGAGCATATCCTTCCTGTTTAAACCATCACAGACCTGTCCACACCTTTACATAGAACAGGAGCATATCCTTCCTGTTTAAACCATCACAGACCTGTCCACACCTTTACAGAGAACAGGAGCATATCCTTCCTGTTTAAACCATCACAGACCTGTCCACACCTTTACAGAGAACAGGAGCATATCCTTCCTGTTTAAACCATCACAGACCTGTCCACACCTTTACAGAGAACAGGAGCATATCCTTCCTGTTTAAACCATCACAGACCCGTCCACACCTTTACAGAGAACAAGAGCATATTCTTCCTGTTTAAACCATCACAGACCTGTCCACACCTTTACAGAGAACAGGAGCATATCCTTTCTGTTTAAACCATCACAGACCTGACCACACCTTTACATAGAACAGGAGCATATCCTTCCTGTTTAAACCATCACAGACCTGTCCACACCTTTACAGAGAACAAGAGCATATTCTTCCACTTACACACATACCAAAACTCAACACCTCTGCCTGCCACCTGCACAGGAATTTCTTGTTCATTTTTACATTTTCATTGATTTATTTTCCTATCGCTGGAAAATTTGGGTCGTTTTCTCCCAATGGAAAGCTAACAGCAACATAGTCGCGCTACCCAGGTGTGTGCGTGTTAAGTGTAATGAGCAGCCTGCACAGCTTTTTGTGTAGATTATAGAAACACGAAAATACCCAGCATGCATGCCCTGAAATCGGTGTATGGCTTATGGCAGAATGACCGATGTCTATTATACATGCCAGGTGATGGACGGGGGCGAGACATTGATACTGTCTCTCAGTCTGCACAGCAAGTTGACCAACGTCCATCCCAGGCGGATTCAAACACATGATAAGTTGATCACAAACCCAGTACATGCCCTACAATCTGAGTTATACCCAATCAATTTGGCAATTTCTTCTTGTTCTTCTTCGTTCATGGGCTGAAACTCCCACGTACGCTCGCCTTTTTTGCACATGTTGGTTTTTACGTGTATGACCGTATCTACCCTGCCATTTAGGCAGCCATACATCGATTTCAGAGGATGCATGCTGAGTATTTTCGTGTTTCTGTAACTCACCGAACTCTGACATGGATTACAGGTTCTTTTCCGTTCTTTCTTGGTCTTAATTTTGCTTGCGTGTACACACGAAGAGGGATAAGGCACTAGCAGGTCTGCACATAAGTTGACCTGGGAGATCGGATAAATCTACACCCTTAACCCACCAGGCCTGGCCGGGATTCGAACCCACAACCTTCAGCTTGGGAGGCCGGTGTCTTTATCCACTAGGCCACTACGCCGGTAGAATACTGTCTCTGCATGAGTCTGCACAGAAAGTTGACTCCTGTCCATCCTAGTCGGATTCAAACACACGACCATGCAGCTGATCACAAGCCCTACAATCTGAGCTACCGAATCAATTTTGCAGGTTGACACACATATGCCATTTACGAACTTAACTCAGCAACAACAACAAATCTCAATCTAGACAAAAAGCAGGCAGGCTGTTGATTTGATATGTGTGTTAAAACGAAATGATTCTCTTATCCCACAATCCTTTATAATATATACAGGAAGGATTGTAATTTTAACATGATGGGGGCACCCTGAACAGGAAGGAATCACACAACAAAGTACATACGCCTACACACAATGCAAAGCACTGGCTACAGTTACTGACAGAGAAATTTAACAGTATTTGACACCTAAACGACTTCCTGTAACTCAAGGAAAAATATGGACAACAGCTATGTGTACATCAACAATAGACACCTGTCAAAAATGTATACCAGTCGATACATCTGCCCTGTACTTCTATTCATAAAAATGCTGAAAATAGCAGTACTTGTGAAAACGAACTTTTGGGATGAATTTTCAAGAAAACAAGAAAAATGATGCTGATGATCGAGATAAAGGACACAAAAATTCTCATTTTTATCAGAAAAAGACATTGTTTTAGAAAAGGTGAACAAAGAGACTGGAAGCAGAGTGCTGGTAGGACCAGAAACAAGAAGAAAACTGACATCACTCAGAAAAAAGTGGTGCACAAGTCTAAAGACTGTGTGAAGGTAAATTTCTTTGCAGCTATATATATACATTTTCACCCCAAGACAGCGATGAGGTTGAAAACTAAAAGTGAAAACTTTCAAATGAGATAGTTGTGTAAGAAACACTCATAATAATAGTAGACAAACCACTCATATTGTGTATATATATATGTATGTGCTAAAGAGATTTTAGCTGTCATGTGCCAAGTCTACGCAACAAAGGGGCAGAGCTCATTAGACTCTGAGTGCGCTGAAAATACAGTGGAACCCCCCTTTTAAGACACCCCATAACCCCCCCCCCCCCCCCCCATTTAAGATTCCCTCCCTTTAAGACCCTGTTTTTTCAGATTTTCTGTTCATGACCTGTGTAAATGTACCCCCTTGTTAAGACTCCCTCCTTTTTAAGACTCCCTCCTTTTTAAGACCTGATTTTCTCAGATTTGTGGAGGTCTTAAAAGGGGGGTTCCACTGTATAACAAGGGCTACACACTGTTTTCTGGAAGAAGAAAGTAAAATGTGCATTGTCCACATTAAACTAAAATCTTATCAAGGCAGAGTACACTTACAGATATTCCAAAACACCATAGCAGCTGAACGATGACAAATTACAACAGTTGACATGGTGACATACACACAGATATATACAATTAACTCTAGTGACATGATCGACACACAGTGAACCATTTAAGTCTATGTGCTATCTCTCTGTAACTTTCAAACTTACACATCACATTCCCTTTGGCTTAACTGTCCACTGTTCCCTCAAAGTGACCCAAATAAAAAAAAGATTTAAATATAAAACATATAAATAAAAACAGAAGCGGTGAGGGAGTGGTAGGGGAGAGGGGGAGGGGGGTTGCAGAAAATAAGAAAAAAAACAATCACCAAAAATCTATCTTCTAAAACCATATCAATCTTGAATTAATAGTTCACCAGGAGCTACAAAGTCGAACAAGTTTTTTGTAAACACTTTCATCTACACGCATCATTATTGATGAGCTTTTTTCAAATTGGGTCACTGCTCCTAAGAACTTGAGGTTGTGTGTGTGTGTGTGTGTGTGTGTGTGTGTGTGTTTGTGTGTTGTGTGTGTATGTGTGTGTGTGTCTGTGTGTGTGTCTGTGTGTGTGTCTGTGTGTGTGCATGCGTGCGTGTGCATGTGTGTGTGTGTGCTGGGGGAGGGGATCCACTGACATCACAAGTGCAACCACTTCATAGTAATATGACTTAGCAGCAGGAGTACAAAACATCACACTCAAACCAAACATCTAAAGCTTATCATCCCTTGCACAATAAAATAAATCTGGGCTCAGATGCACAAACATATCAGTTTCAGCCAAGACAGCACAGCCATGAACTTTCTAAAAACAACATTCCATGCATTCACATACTACTATAGCTCATCCATGTGAACCATGCACACAAACGCCTCTTGATTTATTATGTTTGACCTAAGACGGAGCAGCTCGACTTCCAACTCGACCTACTAGCTTGAGACTGTTTCTCAGTTTTTCACAATCACATCCGATAATTTATTTGCAAACCCTATCTCTCCCCTTGCCCACCCGCCTTCATCTCTATCCCCTGCTCCAATTAATGTTTCAGACACAAACTATATCATGATGTCAATCAGATAAACACACTATATACATGCATGCAACCTCACAAAAACAAAACAAAATAAAAACTGAATTCAACAAGCTCTGATTAATGTCAAAGAATCACATAACACAATATAAATATCAAACGGTAATTAAACCAACTATAAACACGTGAAAACCGGACACAAAATCATACGCAGTGAATAGTGACTCAACTCAACATAAAAATAGGGGCGGTAAAATATGCTGACCTGCACCGTTCTGACAGAGGGGTGGAGGGGGTGGTGGCTCGTCATCTGGCGTTGGCATGGTAACCAGCACAGGAGGCGGGACTCCGAAGTCTGTTAGTGGTGACAATGCATCCTGCAACAGACATAACACCTAATGATGCTATACTTTACTACACAAAAGATAAGGGAATAAATAAATAAAAATTAAAAAAACAGCCTAGAATGGACCTATATCAATTGCAATGATCGAGAAGCGTCCAATAAGCACTAGACGATGTTCAGAAATAACTCTGCTGGTTTGTATAGACTGTGAAAGAGTGAATACTCTTGCTTTTACTGAGTCAACCTTTCGCTTGTAACCTTATAGGCCAGTCACTAGCAAGGGAGGTGTCTGAAACACGTGGACAAGGAGCACATGTTGATAAGCTTGACACATTTAAAACAAGAGTATATTCACTCTTTCACAACTCATTCAAACTTGACCGAGTTATTTCTAAACATCGTCTATTTTTCGTAAGCTGGCTACAGCCAGTCACTTACCTTGCAGCATGAATATTGATTGTTTTCATGTCCAGCAAACACCATGGAACACAAACTTGCAAGGCTATTCCTACATTACATTCATTTGCATCGTTTTGATAAATTTCTGCTATTCTTCTTCTTTCTTCTTCGTTCGTGGGCTGAAACTCCCACGTACACTCGTGTTTTTTGCACGAGTGGAATTTTACGTGTATGACCGTTTTTTACCCCGCCATTTAGGCAGCCATACGCCGTTTTCGGAGGAAAATTTCTGCTATGAAATAAAGAATTCCACCAAAATTGAGACATAATTATTTAATGGGATGAGAGGAATGAATGGACAAAGTTATTCTCAATCTATCATCTGTTTAAAAACAATTTGATAAAATCAGCTTGACAAAGTATTGCATCATTTATCACTAACCAAAAATATCAGATGAATTAAAATACCAGATCAGCACTGCAAAGAAATCCACAAAAATCCACCATACACACATTAATCATCAGCAAGAAAAACCAAACAGCTAGTAATAAATAATAATAATAATGAACACGTATCAATCGCCCCTTCTCACCAGAGCTCCAGGCAATGTACAATAGCAAAACACACACACACACACACACACACACACACACACACACACACACACACACACACACACACACACACACACACACACACACACACACACACACACACACACACACACACACACACACACACTACACACACACACACACACATGATAAAATCTAATTATATACATTAGATACGTACAGGATCAGCATTAGGATCCATGATTTCCTCGACCACGAGTGAGGGAAAGACGCCGCTGCGACCGTTGAGCTCCCCCTCCCAATACCCATCATCCACACCGTTGTCATCCTTCCGCACGATCTTGATCAGCGCCCCCTCCATGAAAGACAACTCTTCATTGGTCTGTGCTCCGTAGTCGTACAGTGCTCTTGCCCATGTGGCTCCTGTTTAAAAAAAGAAAATGCTTATACCTATACTTATATGCCTTTGCCATGTCCCAATACAGTGTAGCTCCCTTTTAAAACCCTCCCCTTTAAGACGTACATACGGACGGACACTGTTGAGTACTAAGACTCACAGATTACTACTGTTAGTCAAGAAGAGAATTTGTTTATAGTGATGTCTTGTGTCAAGACAATTTTTGAGGGTAAGGTTTCCAGGTACAGCTACACTTGCTGAAAGTACTCAATCCACTGGCAATCAACTGAATTTCCTGGTTTTGTCAGGGCACAACGATAAGTAAAGTCGTATATTGCTTTTTGAAGATCTTCTAAACTCATCAGGCAGCTAATGAACATATTCCACCCCCACACCCCCTCCTCCCACCCTCCCCATTCTTCCCCCCCCCCCCCCCCCCAAATCACTGACCAGGAACAGAGGTAGAGGGGGGAGGAGGGGGGAAGGCGCTGTCTTCCACGAAATCGTCCGTTGCTTGCTGGACCTCCAAGTCTCCTGACGAATACGAAGATGTTGTATCCGGCGGCATTTCTGTCGGCGGGGATTGCAATTCTGCCATGGTGGGGACTGCGGCAGGCTGGGACTGTTGCTGAGGTTGTTGCTGCTGTTGTTCAAGTTGCGGTGGTGGTTGTTGCTCTGCTGGTGGGGATGATGGTGGGGGTGGGGAGAGGGGGGCGGCCTCCACAGTGGGTGTGACATCGGTGTCAACGTTGGAAGCGTTGATGGTGTGTACTTCTGGGGTCGCATCGGAAGTTTGCATCGACATGTCCGTCTCGCTCAGATCCACGTAGTTCTCTGGAATGTAGCCTGCCTTGCCAGAGGAACTCTGGGCCTGCAGATCAATCCAGTGATCAATCAATCACTCATTGCATAAATCGACCAGGCAACTAAAATACCCACCAAACAACCAACCAATTGATAATCTCGAGATTCAAAACTCATAATTTCTGTTGCAGTCAAGACAGACGTTACTTGACGGAAGACAGACAAACACATACCCAGGAGGACATAAGCAGGAAAAGAATTGACTGATGGACAGAGTGACACAGGCCGTATACAATTTGACATGCATACACACATGGATGTACGCATGCATATGTAACCGGGTGTCGGAACACAACAATCACCTTTGGAGGCGAAGTCCAATCAAACAGGATTGAGAATTTTAGATCTAATTTCTTAGCCCTATAAAAATTGTTATGGTTACGCAAAGGAAACAAGAACATACAAGGAAACCCCAGCAGCCAGGCCCTATCACAAACAGAACTCTTCAATTCACAGATGTTGGCTCGCACTATCTAAGGCCAACAACTGCAGAGCCTGCTGTGAAGATTGACGCACTAGTTTCCCTGTCACACATATATCCACACAGAGACACACACACACAGACAAAGGTACAAACACACACACACACACACACACACACACACACACACACACGTACGCACGTATGCACCTCACTCGGTTTGGTATAATACGGGACTGAAGTGGGGTTAACACACACACACTGACCTTGACCCATCCCTCCCCATCACCGATAGCCACAAGTGTGAGAGGTTCATGTTGTTTGATGCTCAGTTCGTCGTAGTTGCTGGCCTGAAATAGACAACAAAATGCATGTTACATTATGCATGTTACATTATGCATGTTACATTATGCATGTTACATTATGCATGTTACATTATGCATGTTACATTATGCATGTTACATTATGCATGTTCAGTGGAAACCCCTTTTAAGACCCCTTGATTTAAGATTTCCCACTTTCGAAGCAAAAAACATGAATGATAACTTACTAGAATGTTTTATTTATGACACATAACATTCACATCCACCCAATGATCTTCACAGTCCATCGGCAGACAGACAAACACTTATGGTACAGATGATGAATTAAGCTTTGAAAGAGTTGCTGATGCTCAATCTCAGTACCGTCACCCCCCCCCCCCCCCCCCCCCTTGCAAGACCTTGCTTTCTCAGTGGAAACCCCTTTTTTAGATCCCCTGGTTTAAGACTTTGAGGACTTTGCTTTCTATGATTTTGAGTTCATAACCTCTGTAAATGTACATGTAACTTCTTTTTGAGATGGCAATCAGGGAAGGAGAAGATCTTTTAAGACTACCTCCTTTCTAAGGCCTGATTTTCTGGTGGTCTTAAAGGGAAGGAGGGGGGGCCACTGTAACCTCCTTCTTAAAGATTTAAGCAAGACTAAGCAAAGCAAATCTGCCCAGCTTCACTCCAGCACAAAGTAAAGTGAAAACAATAGTTTTTATACCAGAATTAAAGCAAGCAGACCCGGCTTTCCACTAACATTTGGTGTGCAAGATGCTGCACATTCATATTTTTTAATATACTACATCAATGATATAATACACTTCGTGATCATCTATATACAGCCACTACACAGTGCACTTATAGATGGAGACAGCATGAACTAAAAAAAACAACTAAAAAACGCGCTCACCTCAAAGTCATAGAGAGCTTTGCATAGGATGGGGAAAGGTTTGCCGAAGCGATTCATTGAACCGCCATAGTTGCTGGTGAACGTATCGTCGTTGAAATCATCATCATCGTCATCATAGTGAGTGTACGTCGGTTCAGGGTCATCTGCACTGTGCTGTGAGAAACAATGAAGGAGAGAGATTATTTTCTGCCTGCTCTACAACTGCTGACGTTTTCACTACTTCAAGACGACAGATTCTCCAATAATCATCATATAACTGCATAAAAATTAGCCAACATCAACTCACACGTGTCTAAGAGCCCAGTATGGCAAACAATTCAGCAAGAAGATTTCTAGATCTAAATTTAAACATAAATTACAACACTTTGATTTTGTTGATGTATTTTTCTTGCTTATAAGCACTGAAAATGCGCTATTCAGCAATGATCTGCTTTTCTGACACAGTGACCAAGGTCTTTTACATACCACAATGGTGATGCGAGGGTGGGACATAAATACAATCTCTGGGTATGCAAATAAAGTTGACCCGGTCCATCCCTAACAATGGAATTGAATGAATTATTTTAACAAGGAAAGCATAACACAGGTGCTATTCATACCCCGCCTGAACTTTCTGTGCGTAAAGACATCTGTGATGGCGTTCGCTGGATTCCGTTCTCGTCGGCAGTCAGGGAGTCCATCTGTGCCTGGTCTAGCCACTCGTCCACATTGACTGAAACATGAAACGAAACATTTAACCTTGTTCTTTTCAAACTTTTGTTCATACAATTAACCTCTGTAAATTTAACCCCATTTTCAGACTCCCTACTTTTTAAAACTTTATTTTCTCAGATTTGTGGAGGTCTTAAAAAGGGGGTTCCATTGTAGCTGGAATTCACACAACTATCTGTCAGTGCTTCACGCACTTGGTCGTCTTCCAGCCTACTTTCACGTACCCACCCACACACACACACGCACACACACACACATGCACTCTGAAAATTAGCAAAGAGTTTTTTCACACACATACATCTAAGTATACACACATGCACACGTACACACACACACTTACAAACACATAAACACACTCTCTGAAAATGAATAAATATGCCAAGTCGAGTACTTACTGCCTGCCTGCCGCAACGCTTCTAAACGTGCTTCTGCTTTCATTTTTGAGGTCTGAAAAAGAGATAACAAAAATGTATATCCATGCAGCACAGCAGGATAAAAACTTGCATTACATCAACGTAGCATGTACATGTTTGGTCATCAAACTAACTATACTTCTTCTTCTTCTTCATCGTACACTCAAACATCCACTCTAGAGGCTTGACAATATGTCACTGAACATCGAAGTCAGGTTCTCCACTGAGTCGCATTCTACTCTTATCACTCAGGGTCTTTAAGCGGGAGTACAAAATATACAAGAATACTGACCTCAGCTTTTCGTATATTTTGTCGAACTTCCTCCATCCGAACTTCAGGATCTACGGCGGCTCCATTGGTTTTGCCTTCCTTTGCATCAAGCTTCTCCTCTTGGCTTGACTCTGACATCTGAGTGAAAAATAGTCCCAGTCAGATTTAAGGTACAGTGGCACCCCCCTTTAAAGACCTCCAAAAATCTGAGAAAATCTTAAGAAGGAGGGAGTCTTAAAATGGGGGTAAATTGACAGAGGTTATGAACAGAAAGTCTGAGAAAACACGGCCTTAAAAAGGAGGGAGTCTTAAATTGGGGTTCAGTTTTTTAATTTTTTTAAAAAAATCGTATCACATTTAATGTCCCAAATAATGATGTTCCAGTCACCTCAGAGGACGTGAAACCCCAATAGTCAGTCAGTAAGTCAGTAAGTCAGTCAGTCAGTCAGTCAGTCAGTCAGTCAGTCAGTCAGTCAGTCAGTCAGCCAAATTGGGGGGTCTTAAAAGGCGGGTTCCGCTGTACAGTCCTTCTCAAGTATTCAGCAATCATGTTCATTGCCACAGATTTCTCCAGGCTTTACACGGGATAACAACACCCTTCAGCGTGCGTGCACACATACCAAACATTAACAGCCTGGCTGCTTCTTGTCCAGTGGGGACATTTAGGCTAAATTAATTTCCTAAGTGACACCTATCATGTCAATCTGCGAAATGAATTCAGCACTAAAGTCCCACTGTGCACAGAACATGGCCACGTCACTGACTTCTGGTCTGTGTCCCACTGTGCACAGAACATGGCCACGTCACTGACTTCTGGTCTGTGTCCCACTGTGCACAGAACATGGCCACGTCACTGACTTCTGGTCTGTGTCCCACTGTGCACAGAACATGGCCACGTTACTGACTTCTGGTCTGTGTCCCACTGTGCACAGAACATGGCCACGTTACTGACTTCTGGTATGTGTCCCACTGTGCACAGAACATGGCCACGTTACTGACTTCTGGTCTGTGTCCCACTGTGCACAGAACATGGCCACGTTACTGACTTCTGGTCTGTGTCCCACTGTGCACAGAACATGGCCACGTCACTGACTTCTGGTCTGTGTCCCACTGTGCACAGAACATGGCCACGTTACTGACTTCTGGTCTGTGTCCCACTGTGCACAGAACATGGCCACGTCACTGACTTCTGGTCTGTGTCCCACTGTGCACAGAACATGGCCACGTCACTGACTTCTGGTCTGTGTCCCACTGTGCACAGAACATGGCCACGTCACTGACTTCTGGTCTGTGTCCCACTGTGCACAGAACATGGCCACGTCACTGACTTCTGGTCTGTGTCCCACTGTGCACAGAACATGGCCACGTCACTGACTTCTGGTCTGTGTCCCACTGTGCACAGAACATGGCCACGTTACTGACTTCTGGTCTGTGTCCCACTGTGCACAGAACATGGCCACGTTACTGACTTCTGGTATGTGTCCCACTGTGCACAGAACATGGCCACGTTACTGACTTCTGGTATGTGTCCCACTGTGCACAGAACATGGCCACGTTACTGACTTCTGGTATGTGTCCCACTGTGCACAGAACATGGCCACGTTACTGACTTCTGGTATGTGTCCCAGTGAAAGGATAGTCTTCTTTGCGTTCATGGGCAGAAACTCCCACGTACTCTTGTGTTTTTTGCACGAGTGGGATTTTACGTGTATGACCATTTTTACTCCGCCACTTAGGCAGCCATGCACCTTTCGGGGGAGAAAGGATGTACGTCTTATTTCTGGTGAAAGCCTGGACACAGCTGTGGAGGTGAACATGGTTGTGTACAATAAGAGAATGTACCTCTACTTTTTAATATACATGTTGCACAGTATTTTTGTCATGAGGCTTATGCAGAGAAATGTAAATGACTGTGTAGTCACTTTTATTGTCTGTAATCATTTATTCTTATCCCACTAGGTTTGAAGAGAAAAACTATAGTTGCATGCACACATACACACACACACACACAGACTGACAAAAACACAGATAGATGACACACACACACTAATTCATGAATGAATGCTCGCACACACATACACACACACACACACATACACACACACACACACAGGGCCCCCCTCTCACCCCCCCCCCACACACACAGATGAATTGCAACCATTCCTCCCCCAACCTCCCCCCTAACACACACACACACACATACACAGCACATGCACACTCTCCCCACCCCCTCTCTGTACTCATATTGCATTCCTGTCAGAACACATGCACAAATTAAAAGCATCAGTGCTGCACACGCACCACAAAATCATCACCACAAGACCTCCATCACTCCAAGCGTTTCAGTACAAGCTAGAATAATAAGCTGTCTGCATTGGTGAGTTCAGCGTTACATAAATATAAATGTTGTCCTAAGCCTAACTAAGTCACTCACTCAGACATACCCTTTGACAGTGGCAGCCGGAACAACTACATGCAAACTCACAATGGCAGTTTTCATGTCGTTTCTTGGATCGGGAAGGATTTTTCTATTTGGCAAAACAGCATTGAGCAAGTTGCTTTTAAGACTGCGCATTTTATGTACATCGGGAAGTTAGTATGCTTGTTCCTGCACCCCGACACCCCCCACCCCCCCAAAAACAAAAAAAACAAAAAAACAAAAACCCAGCCAGCATTCAACTGTTCAATTGCTAGAGAAGCAGAAAATTAAGAGGTATCAAAGAAAAAATACACCAAACTGTTGAAAGAGGACAGAAAAGGAACTGAAGGAGAAAAGAAATAACAAGTCGCGTAAGGCGAAAATACAATATTTAGTCAAGTAGCTGTCGAACTCACAGAATAAAACTGAACGCAACGCAACGCACCAAGACCGTATACTCGTAGCATCG
This sequence comes from Littorina saxatilis, assembly GCF_037325665.1. Lineage (NCBI taxonomy): Eukaryota > Metazoa > Mollusca > Gastropoda > Littorinimorpha > Littorinidae > Littorina > Littorina saxatilis. Next base: position 27,194,237 of record NC_090250.1, on the reverse strand, counting down.
TCACTCCACCGCCTGTGGCAAAGGCAGTGCCCGTGGAATTGACAAGAAGAGCGGGGTATTCGTTGCGCTGAGAAGGATAGCACGCTTTTCTGTACCTCTCTTCGTTTTAACTTTCTGAGCGTGTTTTTAATCCAAACATATCATATCTATATATTTTTGGAATCAGGAACCGACAAGGAATAAGATGAAAGTGTTTTTAAATTGATTTCGAAAAAAAAAATTTGATAATAATTTTTATATATTTAATTTTCAGAGCTTGTTTTTAATCCGAATATAACATATTTATATGTTTTTGGAATCAGCAAATGATGGAGAATAAGATAAACGTAAATTTGGATCGTTTTATAATTTTTTATTTTTTTTTACAATTTTCAGATTTTTAATGACCAAAGTCATTAATTAATTTTTAAGCCACCAAGCTGAAATGCAATACCGAACCCCGGGCTTCGTCGAAGATTACTTGACTAAAATTTCAACCAATTTGGTTGAAAAATGAGGGCGTGACAGTGCCGCCTCAACTTTCACGAAAAGCCGGATATGACGTCATCAAAGACATTTATCAAAAAAATGAAAAAAACGTTCGGGGATTTTATACCCAGGAACTCTCATGTCAAATTTCATAAAGATCGGTCCAGTAGTTTAGTCTGAATCGCTCTACACACACACACACACGCACACACACACACACGCACGCACATACACCACGACCCTCGTTTCGATTCCCCCTCGATGTTAAAATATTTAGTCAAAACTTGACTAAATATAAAAAGAGAAAGAAAGGCCGGAAAAAATAACAAAAGTCACGATGTCATTACCAAAGCTAATCCTACCATCACCAATGAATCGCAAATAAAAATTAAAGAACATTCTGAGCAATGTAAGATAAAACTTTAAAAGACAAAATGCCAAAACCTGATGAATGATTGAAGCTTAAGAATTTATTGTGGACTTAATTGATCTTTTGATCATGAAAAGCTTAGCAAGAACCCGGTGACAAACCACACTTTAATCATAATTGGAATGTACACATACGCACACACATGAACACACACACATGTACCCACACACACGCATGCATGGTGCACGCATGAACACACACACACATAAATATACACACACACACATACACACACACTCTCTGTCTCTCACACACACACATGTTCGCACACACACACACACACACACACACACACACACACACACACACACACACACACACACACACACACACACACACATAACAATCACTGACCCGATCTGTCACTTTTGCTTGCAGCTGAGTTAGCTGACGGTAGTAGTCTCGAACCAGTTTCGTTTCCTTGGCGACTTTGGTGGCACATTTTCGGGCCTCTTTCTCCAACTCCGGAGCAGCTCCATGCTCCCCACTCACTTTATTGCACTGGGGGTAGATACCAATGAATATACACCACTAGCTTTTCTGAACTGGAGGCTTGAGGCTGATAACCCATTGATATACCACCTCAAGATACTGTTGCTTAGAGTTTAATGGCATATTCAATGATCTGATATTCCCTGTCATTATCATTTTAGTGTACAGATATATTCTTGTTTTCATACACAAGAAAATAAATTCTCTTTTCTCTTGAACTGCACACTAGAAAAGCCAGTTTCTTTTTCCAGTGAAGAGGACAAAGATGTCTGGTAAAAGTAACCTGGAGCTAATTGAAACAATCTGTCCATTTTATTTTGAAAAGATGATGTTTGCTACTCACACGTTTTTGATGTTGTTGTTGTTTTGTTTCATAAAAGAAAATCATATCTGGCCATGGTATATCTAGGTTCAATCTCTGCTGTATGCAGTCTCCCAAGAAATCTAACCTAAGCTATTCCACTCACTGACATATGCTGGTTATGAGTGAGAATAAAGAACCAGCTTATACTTCGTTGACTGATTCTTTCTGATTTGGTGGTAGATTACAAAGTTAGAGTATCTTGTGGTTGGCATCAAACACGCTCTCTTTTCCCTGGACACCAAGTCTGATTCATCTTGTTTCACACAGAGCAAGAAGAATGTATTCATTTATGCCTGCATTTGGGTTTTTTGTTCTCGTGAGATATAAGAGAATTGCAAATGCCAAAAATAAAAACGCCTTCCAAAAAAATGACTATATATATTAAATCAAGTGCATAATGCTTAAGCACATGCATATTATTTCAGCCTTGTTAATACTGTCAGTACTGTTTTACAAACCAGGCAAAGTGCATAAATTAGTTTCACTAAATACCAAAACAGCCAAATCAAAAGCTCTACCATCATACTTTATCTTAGTGATCTTTCTAAAACAGACAGAAGCGCCATTCTGATTATTTATCTCAAAAGAATTATAAGTTAAACAAAAACTGTGCTTTGCATTTCATCATTCCTCAAAAAAATATGCAAACCAAAACTTTCCAAGCTACCCTGAATTCATTCCCAAATTAAAAATCCACAGTTAACCCTTTCGCTGCCAATCAAAACTTGCGTACCCAGTAAGGTAATATATTGTACTACGTTGCAAGCCCCTGGAGAAATTTTTTGATTAGTGCTTTTGTGAACAAGAAACAATTAACAAGTCCGGTGGCTCTATCCCATCTCCCCCCTTTCCCCGTCGCGATATAACCTTCGTGGTTGAAAACGACGTTAAACACCAAATAAAGAAAGAAAACTTGCGTATGTGCATTCCTGACTGCCAGGGAATATTGGAGTTCGGGGTGTAATAATTCACAAAAAATTCTAGCTCCAAACTGGCAGTAGGTAGGTAAGTAAAACTTATGTTATTTTTAAGGGAAATTGAACCAAGAATCTGTTTTTAGTGTCTAATCATGGAAATAATAATTAGTTTGGCTTATAATGATGTTTAAATATGAACTTTTGAAAAATCAGTCCGGCGCATCTTCCGGTGCCTGTGGATCAAACACAGGTGGCTGTTTTGCTTGCTCCAAGAAAGGATTATAATCGCTATCATCTACCTGTTTCCAGTGAATCGTCCGAAAGAAGATCTTCCTCTTCCCCTGTCAGAATCCATAATCATTTGCACCGCCTGTAGCGTCAGTCCGGCTTTGTTTTTCCCTACTAGGGCCCGGTCGACTGTCACCGTTAGCCATTTTGACAAGTCGAGATTTCTCTCCCCTACCCTGTCGCCAAGGCCGAAAATAGCCTTCAGACGCAAAACCGCGTCACCATTTATGTTTATTCATGAGAATGAGGTATCCTACCAAGCCATTGGCTGCTATTTGTGTGTCAGCAGTGACGTAGTATTTCTGGAAAATCCCGGAACGGAGAAGACGGGTTTACCTGTCCTAAGGCGCTGCGGCTGCACAAGCGCATGATGGGTATACCCGTCCTAAGGCAGTCAAGTGGTCAAAGAGCACAAGCTAGGCTGCCTTTGTTTTCTTCCGCACCATAGCTAAAAAAAAAATTCCAATGCTGTCTGCATGTTACCCGTTCAAAAAACTTAATTGTTCTTCTATTATGCACAGCTAGCCGAGCTCCTACTTTCTTGACAAACTTGTTTAGTATTTTGCCACATGCAGCAACTTTAAGCTCCATTAAGACTTGTCTGCATGGATCTAAACCATAAGTGACAACTACAGCCCCAGGGGTGGTTCTAGACTTGGTGTTATTGACATTGATACTCACCGGGTCATTCTGACATGGATCGAAGTGATATTGCACCAAGTTTGTGAACACTTGGTTTTGGAATAGGTAACACTGCAGACTGAACTGCCGTGAAATCTGAAACACAACAAACAAAGGCCATCATTATTTTGGAATAGGTAACACTGCAGACTGAACTGTCATGAAATCTGAAACACAACAAAGGTCATCATTATTTCAAGATAATAAATCAAAAATCAAAAGTGGTGGTTTATTGAAAAGTTGGATTTATGACCAAATAAATGTTACATTTAGTTTACTTTGACCCAGTGGTTGGGCGGGGATGTAGCTCAGTCGGTAGCGCGCTGGATTTGTATCCAGTTGGCCGCTGTCAGCGTGAGTTCGTCCCCACGTTCGGCGAGAGATTTATTTCTCAGAGTCAACTTTGTGTGCAGACTCTCCTCGGTGTCCGAACACCCCCGTGTGTACACGCAAGCACAAGACCAAGTGCGCACGAAAAAGATCCTGTAATCCATGTCACAGTTCGGTGGGTTATAGAAACACGAAAATACCCAGCATGCTTCCTCCGAAAACGGCGTATGGCTGCCTAAATGGCGGGGTAAAAAACGGTCATACACGTAAAATTCCACTCGTGCAAAAAACACGAGTGTACGTGGGAGTTTCAGCCCACGAACGCAGAAGAAGAAGAAGAAGACCCAGTGGTCTTTTAAGAGGACAGACAGACAAACACTTTTGATACAGATAATTAATTAACTTATCTCAACATTTTCCTAAAAAAACTCGCTTGCACGATAAAGGCGAGGCAATGATCAATGACGGTTTGTTTGTGATTTTCATTGCCTCACCAGAGTATCAGCATACCTTTTCTGACTCGTCTGCAATGGTGGCGAATGTGTTAGCCTCCACCTTAGCGATGTCGGCAGCAGTGGTGTTAGCCAGCAGCAGGTACTCATGTATCCGATCATAGATATCACAGTCTAAAGTCTGCAACATAATACATGGGAACTGAAGAGTCTAATGATTGAAAGATGTTTTATACAACATATGCTCTAATCAATCTACACAGACGTTGACATGAGATTTCAAATATTGCTCAACAAAAGAGAAACAAACTCACAACTAACGGCTCGGACAAAAACTAGGTCACCGCAGTGCGGCCTCAAGTATTGCAAAAATCCCGATATGACATCATCAAAAACCTTTATTGAAAAAATGAATAAAAAAGTGTGGTAGTATAATCTGGAAGAACTTCCATGTAAAGTTTGATAAAGATCTGTCTGGTGGTTTTCCTGGAATTGCTCTGCATACATACATCACCACCCTCCTCTCCATTCCTGGTCTATCTCAAACGTTTCGTCAAAACTTGACTAAATGTAAGAAGACAGACATACAGCAGAAGAGAAAAGATGAAGAGAAAGGAAAAGACACTGACTTTCATGAGTTCGGGAAGATCGGTGCTGTAGAAGCGGATCTGGTGTGCATTGGCCGCAGCCATTGTTAGAAGGTAGTCGTTGCGGGCCGCAGTCGATTTTATGTCACTCGCCTCCATCCTGCTGTGCAACTGAAAGACAGAAACATAAATGTCCATCTTGTGTATACTGATGTTATACTGAATACAGTGGAACATCTCTCCAAAGGTGTAGTATGTTGACATCATAATAAAAAGACAAAATGATGTAATCTACATCCGGGAGCTTGAATGTGGAGAATAAAGAAGCTGCATAGAAACCTCTACGTTGAATTGTTTGTGCAATGTGGAATAAATGTACACTACATTGGGGTGTGTACGTTAAAGATCCCACGATTGACAAAAGGGTCTTTCCTGGCAAAATTGTATAGGCATAGATAAAAAATGTCCACTAAAATACCCGTGTGACTTGGAATAATAGGCCGTGAAAAGTAGGATATGCGCCGAAATGGCTGCGATCTGCTGGTCGATGTGAATGCGTGATGTATTGTGTAAAAAATTCCATCTCACACGGCATAAATAGATCCCTGCGCCTTCAGTCCGAGTCTGGACATACGTGCGCGATATAAGACTTCATATAACTAAAATGTGTTTGCGAGTCTGTTAAACTGCGAACACTACAAAGACCACCCAAAAGCTGAAAAAACAAGGTCCTAAAAGGGGGGAGTCTTAAAGCAGGAGTCTTAATTCAGCGGTCTTAAAAGGTGGGCTCCAATGTACCTTTATTATGAAGTTTTATAGGTCTTGTGCTATTATGGACAAAAAGTACAAATGTTCAGAACAATTTAACTTCTAGAGGTTGTTTATGCACTAACAACTGCGGTCAGTTCATACATTACCGTATCCAACTTTCGTCACAGAACTTCTCCTGACAGAGTTGTCTTTCTTCCCCTCATACCCGTGTTAGCTCCATCCTCTTATCAACATTACATTTGATTACAGCTTACATGTTGATTACACACACACACACACACACACACACACACACACACACACACACACACACACACACACTCACACACACACACACACACACACACACACACACACACACACACACAAATAAATCCAACCTTGGCACAAGTCTTCTGAAGACCTGACATGGACTGGAACAGTCCTGTGGATTTTCTCTTGATTCTGAAATATGCAAGAAACAACCCGTCACAGAAATCTGTCTCATTTACAAATGTGAGGATGTGAAACTTGGTTGGAATCATGCACAGGTATGAAACACATACACAGTCTCCTTTTCTCTGTTTGTCTGTGTGTCTGTGTGTCATGTCTGTCTGTCTGTGTGTCTGACTGTCTGTCTGTCTGTCTGTCTCTCTTTTCCACAATATCTCTCTCTCTCACACTTTCTCTCTCCATCCTTGTCTCTCTCTGTCTGTCACACACACACACACACACACTCACAACCCCCCCCCCCCAACGCACACATACACACAAACAAATCCCCCCACCTCCTCCTCCCCCGTCACCCTCCATTCCCTCCCTCCCTCCCCCCCCCCCCCCCCCCCCCATCACAACAATAACCATAACCATACTTGTCTTCAGCTTCGGCCACTTTCTGTCTGGCGTCGTGGGCAGCCGCTTCCTCCACGTAGTATGCTTTCTGTGCCTTGACCATGTCCAGCACTGTCGTCCCGACCTCTCCGTGGATCACACCTAGCTGAGGCATCACCTGCACACAGCAACATCACCTGGTGCTCATTTAAAGAACACAAACGTGTCAAGTATGGTAAAGGCTATTAGCTGTGGTTCTTGTGTGTGTGTGTGTGTGTGTGTGTGTGTGTGTGTGTGTGTGTGTGTGTGTGTGTGTGTGTGTATGTGTGTGTGTGTGCTTGAGCGCGTACGTGCGTGCGTGCGTGTGTGTGTGCGGCCTCTCCACTTTACGTTGCTGGGAGACTGGGCAAAAGCTACCTAAGATGAACTTTTTACACACAAACAAGAATTAGTTGAGTATATAACCATAATGACAGACAGGCAGGCATGCAGGCAGGCAGTCAGGCATGCAGACAGACGGACAGACAGACAGACAGACAGACAGAGAAGATCAATCCACAAACTCTTTCTCTCTCTCCCGCCCCCTCTCAGTCTGTCTCTCTGTCTGTCTGTTTTAATTTCTCCTTCTCTCTGTCTCCATTCTCTCTGTCTCCATTTTCTCTGTCTCCATTCTCTCTGTCTCCATTCTCTCTCATATTCCAAGCTGTCTGCATACGATACTCTTTTCTGAAGATACCTAACAAAAGACCTGTACTCCCTCGATCACTACCCCCCCCCCCCCCCTCCATTGTTACCTTCATAAAGTGTTTCACAACCAACCCCTCTGCGATACTGCAACATTGCAGTGTCGTTTTGATTTAACTTTCCACACTTTGTATACCTTCTTTGTTGCACACGTGACAGGTAAGGCCAAATATTTGCTGTTATACAACTCTGCTACACCTGTTTTCACCTGTCTTTCAATATCTAAAGTTTACTCTGAGCAAGCAACCCCGCTGAGGGAGATTTAACACCTTGCACAGGTATGCACAATAAATGAGCTAGGTTCCCTCCAAAAATATCATGAGTCATCAAACATGGCTAGGAGTAAAAGGGCTGTGTAAGAATGGGGGTCGGGCATGGAGATATTAAGTTGTTACATCCCGCTACACAAGTGGTACAGTTGGTTGAGTCACACGACCGGAAACCAAAGACGCATGACACGCACAGTGAAACCCTCCTTTTAAGACCCCTGATTTAAGACTCCCTCCTTTTCAAGATCTCATTTTCTCACAATTTTTTTTAATTCGTAAAGGGGTGTTTCATTGTATTCGGAGAGAGAAAAATTGTGAGGTCTGGCCATACTCTTGCTGCTAGTAACAGCCCTTACGTCACTCGCACGCACTCAAGCATGCAAGCACGCACATCCGCGCGCAAACACAAACACACACACACACACACAAACTAGCAATACTATTAGGCCTTAACATAGCGTTTCTTCCAACAACCAGTCTCTTGTGCCTTTGGAGAAAGCCTAGTCTGCTAAAGCAATGAACCTGCATAAAGTGCCACTAAAGAACAGCTCCTTGACAAGGGAGAAGCGACAAGAGACTGATTTTGTTCACTTAAAGGCACTATCCTTCATGTGTACGTGATTATTCGCACCAAAACAGATCTTGTGCAGTACATGTGATATCATAAGAATATCCTCTCATCTAGACACATACCAAACACCAACACCATGACTGCTTGCTGTGGTGAATTGATATTTTTGATTTATTAATTTCCGTATAAGGCACCAGAGCCTTTTACGAAATCAATTCTTTAAAAAAAAAATTCCCTGTGCACAGAGAGCACCCATGCTGTTCATTGTTGGTATGTGACCAAGTGGAGAGCACCCATGCTGTTCATTGTTGGTATGTGACCAAGTGGAGAGCACCCATGCTGTTCATTGTTGGTATGTGACCAAGTGGAGAGCACCCATGCTGTTCATTGTTGGTATGTGACCAAGTGGAGAGCACCCATGCTGTTCATTGTTGGTATGTGACCAAGTGGAGAGCACCCATGCTGTTCATTGTTGGTATGTGACCAAATGGAGAGCACCCATGCTGTTCATTGTTGGTATGTGACCAAGTGGAGAGCACCCATGCTGTTCATTGTTGGTATGTGACCAAGTGGAGAGCACCCATGCTGTTCATTGTTGGTATGTGACCAAGTGGAGAGCACCCATGCTGTTCACTGTTGGTATGTGACCAAGTGGAGAGCACCCATGCTGTTCATTGTTGGTATGTGACCAAGTGGAGAGCACCCATGCTGTTCACTGTTGGTATGTGACCAAGTGGAGAGCACCCATGCTGTTCACTGTTGGTATGTGACCAAGTGGAGAGCACCCATGCTGTTCACTGTTGGTATGTGACCAAGTGGAGAGCACCCATGCTGTTCACTGTTGGTATGTGACCAAGTGGAGAGCACCCATGCTGTTCACTGTTGGTATGTGACCAAGTGGAGAGCACCCATGCTGTTCACTGTTGGTATGTGACCAAGTGGAGAGCACCCATGCTGTTCACTGTTGGTATGTGACCAAGTGGAGAGCACCCATGCTGTTCACTGTTGGTATGTGACCAAGTGGAGAGCACCCATGCTGTTCACTGTTGGTATGTGACCAAGTGGAGAGCACCCATGCTGTTCACTGTTGGTATGTGACCAAGTGGAGAGCACCCATGCTGTTCATTGTTGGTATGTGACCAAGTGGAGAGCACCCATGCTGTTCACTGTTGGTATGTGACCAAGTGGAGAGCACCCATGCTGTTCACTGTTGGTATGTGACCAAGTGGAGAGCACCCATGCTGTTCACTGTTGGTATGTGACCAAGTGGAGAGCACCCATGCTGTTCACTGTTGGTATGTGACCAAGTGGAGAGCACCCATGCTGTTCACTGTTGGTATGTGACCAAGTGGAGAGCACCCATGCTGTTCATTGTTGGTATGTGACCAAGTGGAGAGCACCCATGCTGTTCATTGTTGGTATGTGACCAAGTGGAGAGCACCCATGCTGTTCATTGTTGGTATGTGACCAAGTGGAGAGCACCCATGCTGTTCACTGTTGGTATGTGACCAAGTGGAGAGCACCCATGCTGTTCATTGTTGGTATGTGACCAAGTGGAGAGCACCCATGCTGTTCATTGTTGGTATGTGACCAAATGGAGAGCACCCATGCTGTTCATTGTTGGTATGTGACCAAGTGGAGAGCACCCATGCTGTTCATTGTTGGTATGTGACCAAGTGGAGAGCACCCATGCTGTTCATTGTTGGTATGTGACCAAGTGGATGGACGATCTAATCCTAGGTAAAAGCCTGACCAGATCTGAGAGGGTCAGGGGAACTTTTTTCACGAGGCGGAGTGGGCCTTTAACCCATGTAAAAGTGGCGGTTAAAATGGTGGCTTTGACGAGCAGCAAGGTGCCTTTAAGTTAACGAGTACTATAACGAGCAGCAAGGTGCCTGGTAACGAGTACTATAACTGAACCTCTTTTTTAAGACACCCCCCCCCCCCCCCCAATTCAAGACTCGATCCCTTAAAGACTTTCTGTTCATAACTTCTGTAAATTTTCCCCCATATCAAGATTCCCTGCTTTAAAGCCCTGATTTTCTCAGAATGTTGGAGGCAAAAAAAATGGGGGTTCCACTGTACCTTTAAGGTAACGAGTACTACATGTACAGGAACCTGCAAATTAAATGCCATGTTCTCACTCTGCCTATACTCATCAATTAACTTAAAGAGCTCATTGTTAGATCACTTTGAATTGGAAGCTAGCCACAAGGAGGCATTCCCTTGCCGATAGCTGAAGCATGCAACACAGCCATTCGCATGCAAAGTGGCATCAAGGACTCGTCTGGAAGCACCACTCACTTCCCGTTCGAATGACTGTTGCTGCTGACTAATTGACTCTCACTCCTGAGTGATCTGTGATGTCTACTGGTATCAGTCCTTTTTGCTCCTCTAAGAGAAAAGAGGGGGGGGGGGGGTGTCGAGAAGTAGAGAGAGAGAGAGCAAGAGAAAGAGAGAGAGAGAGAGAGAGGGTGTGTGTGTGCGTGCGTGCGTGTGTGTGTGTGTGTGTGTATGTGTGTGTGTGCGTTTGTGAGTGAGTGAGTGTGTGTGTGTGTCTCTTCCAGTCTGTCTATTAGTCCCTCTGTCTGCCTGTCTGTGTTTGTGTCATTATATCTGTCCGTTTCTACTTGGGTACACGCGTGTATGGATTTCAGCTGAAGGCTGTGTTTCCCCAAAGAGATCTTCATCTTCCACATTCCTTGGAAAAACCCCACATTTCCCAAGTCATTCATTCGCTAAACTGCATCATCTGCATTTCCGCTACACTACCCCTGTATCCATTTTGCTGGAAATCTAACGCAGTTCTGAGGCAAGACATCCATTTTCGCGCAGACAACTATCTTTTCCCCATCGGCAAACTCAGAATTAGGAAGAGACAGTCTGGTCAGTTAGAGAAATTAACCACGTACACACTGAAGGTAAAAAACTGCCGAGTAAGCTAAAACAAAATAAAAAATAATAAAAACACTAACAAAAACCTTTCTTTTCTTGTTTTTTTAACGCTGAGTCAGACTGGTCAGTGTTCTTAAACTCGAGCAAAGAGCTTACGAGAGAAGATAATGAGTGGCTAGGGGAGACGCAAGAAATAAGTAAAGACAGAAAAGAAGAGAGTGAACAAGAACAGGACAGGAAAGAGGAAGACAAAAAGAAATTAAGTGAGAAAGAGAGCTAAGGAAGAGAAAAGAAAAAAGGGAGAAAGAATATTAAAGAAAGAAAGGACAAATAGTGAGGAAGGAAGAATTGATGTTAAATGAAGGAATGGAAGGGACAAATTGCAAAGGCAAGAAAGAAACAAAAGGAGGTTAAAAGGGAGGAGACGAGGAAGCACAGAAGGAAAGGAAAACAGAGAGTTAGCAAATTGCATGAAGAAGAACACAAATTGGGAGGAAGGAAGAACAAAACAAGTTAACAAACTCAGAACATCCAAAAGAAAGAAAAAAAGAAAGAAAGAAAAGAAAAAAAGAGCCGAAAGAAAGACAGAAAGGAGAAGAAAAAAAAGAAAAAAAGAAAAAAAGAAAGAAAGAAAAAAATGTCAAAAACAAACAAACAAACAAATAAACAAAGTGAGACAGAAACAAAAAGTTTGACTGTCATAAAGGACCAACAGATAAACCAGAAACCAGGAAATCTCGAAGGTATGCAAATGAGTCTAAAACTGAGACCATCATGCAAATGAGCGCCTTGAGAGATGGTCATCATGAGAGAATGGACCGGAGAGGTGGTCAGATGCTCTTGTGGTCAGTAAATTGACTGGACAGCTTCACCGTGAAACACACAAACACAACTTTCTGACCACTGACCAGCAGGAGAAGCGACTTGCGTATTAAGAGTGACCGAGTTCGTTTTTTGGTCAACAAATTCATGAGTGTGTATGTGTATACATATACATTGTATTTGGTCATACGAAGGTTGTGTGGTCAGTATGAAGATTAAAGTAGCAGATTTCTCAGACAAAAGTCTCCATTATTACGACTTTCATCCGCTTGTTCATTTCAATGCTTGTTATTCTCTCAGGTGCCAGGAGAAAGGTTCCGTATAACTCTCACTTACTCCATTACACATGTTGTATGCATAAAGAGCGCTTCCTTCCCTTTGGTTATTTGATATCATAAAATAAATAACAAACTTTAAACAAAAAACTTGCAGCAACAACCAATAATCGCGCTATCCATGTGCTTGCGTGTTAAGGTGTAACCGCATTACTTCTGGCAAAATGGCTACGGCGGTGACACAGGGATGAACATGCATACCGTCTCCGAGCCATCACATAAAGTTGACCTGTGTCCGTCCCGGCCTGGATTCAAACCTGTGACCCGAGGATGAAGGGTCAAGTGCTCTACTAACCAGACACGTCCAACGAGTGTCTTGTGTTTTGAACAAGTACCTTTTTCGTAGTTTGTTGCTTGGCAGACTTGACTCCCTTGAGAGGCTCTGCAATTCTTTCTGCATAAATTTCCGAGGCAGCCAATCGGCATTTGGCCTGCCGATCGGACTCCTCCAGTAGATGGCGCCATACTGTCACCACCGTTCTGTAACACAAGGATGGTAACCTGTAACTCTTTGATCGGCTGACACAATCTAGCTAATTACTGTTGTTTAAATTAGATCCAGAAACAGATAGACTGCCAACGTTCCAAAATTCAGAATCAAAAAACAAGAAAGGTATGTTATTGGAACGTCTGATTATTGACAAAACAAAACGTTACTTTACATTAAACATTAAACGTAAACGTAACGTTCTGTTTTGTCAATAATTAAATGTTCCAATCACCTACAATTCTTGTTTTTTGATTCTGTTGTTTAAATGACTACAGTGTTTACAAGCCTTTCTTTAGATCCCCGATTTAGGCGGCCATGAAAGTCTATTTTCCAAGAACGCAGAAGAAGAAAAAGACCTCCGGAATACACTCTTTCTCTGTTTTTCTCTTGAACATTTACTTCCATATTAAAACTTCCTCCCCTTCGTCTGATTTCTGGGGGTCTTAAATTAGGGGTGCCACTGTACTCATCAGGTTGTTGATATGGATAAAGCTGAAAGCGTTGTTCAGTGTCCATGACAGGCAAAAGCTTCTAACTACAAACTGAACCTCAAGTGTTCTGTGTTGTCGATCAAAAACGTGAAATGAACATTATGTGTTCCATGATGTCTATGAACATGAACATGGATTAATACTCTTCGATATTCTTCATGACAATGTACAGGGTGACACAAAAAAAACAGATCTATCCCACCAAAAGTTTAATATTTTCTGAAATAATCAGCCGATTCTTTTATTTTTTCAGGTGAGCCAAGCTGAAATGATGTTCTAACAGCCCACCAAGTTTGAGCTTCAAGATGTCATGGACAACGGAGCATAAGACATTTATAGTCGAGGCCTATTTTCGGTCGAATTCTATCCAGACTGGTCAGCCGCAGATGTGACCCAGAGTGGTCCCCCTATTCACCGGACTTGAACCCCCCAGATTTTTATCTGTGGGGGTACCTCAAGGACAGGGTATATGGCAACAACCCCCAGACCATCCCTGATCTTAAGGCAGCAATAACAGCAGCTGTAAGAGCGATCCCACATCTGCGGCTGACCAGTCTGGATAGAATTCGACCGAAAATAGGCCTCGACTATAAATGTCTTATGCTCCGTTGTCCATGACATCTTGAAGCTCAAACTTGGTGGGCTGTTAGAACATCATTTCAGCTTGGCTCACCTGAAAAAATAAAAGAATCGGCTGATTATTTCAGAAAATATTAAACTTTTGGTGGGCTCTGTTTTTTTTGTGTCACCCTGTACAATGAACATCTAATTCAAAGTTAGAAGGGGATACCAAGCTCTTCATTATTAGAATGACACATATGATTAAACAAACTAAACAGATGAATAATCTGTGTTCAACATCACTGATACAACGAGGTGCCAGATAGAACATTATTTGTTACTACAATACTTGAAATTCGTTTGCCACTCAACACTTCATAATTATCGCAAACAATGTTAAAAGTCGGATTACTGAGAGTGTTCGTTAAACACCCGCCAACATTTCTAATCTTAAAAACAAAACAAACAATCTATCTGAAAATATTATCGATGAATTAATGTATTACGCACATGAAGCATTATTTCTGTAAAGCAGATTGCTATTAGCTTAATAACAATGGTTTAGTGTTACGTTAGTAGTGATAAAACAGAATCAATTGATTTTCACATTACAAACTAAATCAATATGATAGTGCTCCCCCCCCCACTCTCACTCACTCACTCACTCACTCACTCACACACACACACACACACACACACACACACACACACACACACACACACACACACACACACACACACACACACAGATATATATAAATGACACATTTTTGGCTCACGTAAGTGTAGCCTATGCGATGTTAACTTTTGTCTGTCTGTGCGTGCGTGCGTGCGTGCGTGCGTGCGTATGTATGTATGTCTGTGGTAGAAACTTTAACATTTGACTGAACACCGAAATACTAATTTTACCTGGTTATTATTCAAGCAACAGCTTCAAAGTATTGAAGCAATGATCAACATTTCGTCGGCACGTATGTAGTTAAAGTGTGTATCCAAAGAAAACGGATGGTGGGGGTTTTTTGGGGGGTAAAAACAGCTGACTGGTTTGTGTCGTGTGTGGTATGTGGACCAGGTCAGGGGTCAAGGTTAGGTCAAATCGCGTGAAGGATTGTGGTATAGATACAGTTATCACCGAGCTGCAGTTCGCCGATTCGGAGAAGACGACTCATGATTTCACATTGTTCGGTTTCGTAGCTTCAGAAAAATAGATAAAGAAGATACCAAAGGAGATTTCCTACAGGTTAATCTGCACAGCGTGTTTCCAGTGTCTGCGCGAGGAAGCGCTGTCGAAAGCGCAGTGTCGATCTGGCCATCTGGCAGTCGTGTCCCCGTAAGTAGGCTACAGACAGACAGATCTAGATCTAGTGTCTCGCACTCTTGCACCGTGTCACCTATGCTTACTGTGTGTGTGACGGAGTGATTGAGTTTGTGTTACTGTTTGTCGATTTCTTACGTGAGCCTTGAAGGCTTCGCCTCTTGTTTGTTCAGTTTTTCATGCAGTATTCATGAATATTTACAAAAAATGAGCATGCTTACAGAAATAAAAATGGTTAGAAAAACCATAGCTAAAATGCTGATTAGACAAACTGATGATCATGATGATGGCTATGATGATTAGAGACATGAATATGAAAGAATAAATGAATAAATGATGATGATGATGATGATGATGATGATGATGATGATGATGATGATGACGATGACGACGATTATGATGACGATGACTATGATGAAAGGTAAAAGATGAGGGCCCCAAAGGGTTTAAAATCGTGATCGTGATTGGCGTTTTTTGACCTTTCTGTGACCGTGATTGGCGAAATTTCCATTTCTGTGATCGTGATGGGACTTTGCCCGTGATCCGTGATGACAAAAAAAATCAAGTCTCGTGATCGTGATCGTCATTTGTTTTCGTGATCGTGATGGGCATTATTGCAAAGCATTTTATTTTCAACGTAAATTTTTTCACAGCTGTATCACTCTATGATCCTCTACTCGTCAAGGTGTTTGTGATCGTGAAAACAAAAATCAAGGTAACTGTGATCGTGAAAGCTAAAATTTCCCTTCCCGTGATCGTGATGATACCCCCCCCCCCCCCCCCCTTTGGAGCCCTCAAAGATGAGTCTGACCAAAATATGCGACAAAGGAGCGCACTGATGATACGAATACAAAGTTACAGTAACATTTTACCACATACTTTCCAAACAGTTGTTGTGACAAGTGCAAAAACACATACACACACCACACATACATGCACACTTCTAAAGTGAAACAATTCCTGTAGTAAAACAAATGCAATCAGTAAAACCAAAACACGCTAAACAAACCATCCAGGGGGGGGTTTGGGATTGGATTCAAGGGAAATAAGGGAAACCCCTTATTCTGTCAACTAAATGTCAACAGCAAAGCAATCACTAGGTGCTCAAACAAACAGGTGACAAACAAATGACCAATGGTAATCTCACTTTCAACCAAGGATGAAAACAAACTGTAAGAGAGCAATGCACATATATCAACATTCATTTGGTCTAGCTGACTTGTAACAAAAACACGTTAAAACAACTAGGACAATTTTGTGAATTCTGTATTTCAAAGCAAAAACGAAAGCAATCACAAAACACGTAAATAACATTTTTTTTAAACCACAAAACAAAACAAAAAAAGACAGAAAGAAAAGCCAGTCAAGATCCAAAGAAAATACGACAACCACAAAATGCAAAAGAATGCAGTGAAATGATATGACCACAAAACCTTTGCAGAGTAACTTAGCTCAATAGTGAACAGAGAAAAACAAGTATCTTACAAAATATGATACATTTGACATGTGAATAGAAAAGTTATACACCATACCTTCCGCCTGTGGGTCTGATAGTAAGATAAGTATTTAACGTGAGCAAGGAGACACTTAATTAAATGCTTTTGATAAGAATGCATGCAGCTGAATACAAGATCGAAAGAAGAATAAAGATCTTTTTGGAAATCTTGAACTATTTTCACTGCTGACTTAGTATTTGACAAAAGCAATATGTTTTTCTAGTAACAACAAATACAGTCAAACTAAAATCAGTGTACTTGTAGCAGATATCTGAGAGCGTCTAATCAAAAAATAAAGTAGAAGTTAATGATTTAACTAACAAAATGTGAGTTAAATAAATCAGCACAAACACACTGCTGTTATATATCTGTATTGAACATTGCTACATTCAACATGTTAGCGACTAACATGATTAAGGTTATTACCAAACTGCCTGTGGTTATGAGAAAGGAATGCATGAGCAGGCCTAAACACTAACATTTCAATGGTTACGTCTACCTAGATGTGATCATGGTTGTTATTGGAGTGTGTGTGTGTGTGTGTGTGTGTGTGTGTGTGTGTGTGTGTGTGTGTGTGTGTGTGTGTGTGTGTGTGTGTGTGTGTGTGTGTGTGTGTGTGTGTGTGTGTGTGTGTGTGTGTTTCTTTTTTTCTTTCATAAAAGCATACAATAATTCACGATAGAAGTGATTTTATACAAACTGCCAAACATAGATTAATTAATATCAGATAAGCGCCCTTGATTCTGCAAGGCAGGCATAGTAATACTTTTACAGTAGAGACAATTCAGTCAGAGTTACCTGTACACCAATGTAATAACCCTTATCAACAGTGACAAACGTTCCCCTATTTCAGAACCAGCTAGAACACAGGAGCTCATTTTCAAAATACAGTAAGATTTAGGTACATTTTACAACTATTGATCTTAATTCATCAAGTGCAACCTGAGCATACACAAATGTATTGATTATGCTTTTCCATTACATAAGGCTGGCTCCCACATAGTTAAAATAAAGAAAGCAACAACAAAAAACCCATACATGTAAAACCTACAAGATATTCAAAGTGGTATTATATTCTTTGATACAAAACGTGTTCAGTTTAATCTACCCTTCTAAGTCATTTCAACCCCCGAAATATATCCAAGTGAAAAGGGCTGCCTGAGAATATGATAGCTGATTACTGTGACAAGTTAAACAGATAAAGGATAAGCAACATTGAAAATAGCTAAGAATGGTGGGGATAAACAGACTCACTTGTGTTCAAGCCCGTCATCACTGGCAATGTCGGGCTGTGCAGGAAAGTCTCTCTTCAACAACTGTGTTGTAACTTTAAGCAGACCCTGCGACACAGAAGAAAAAGAAAATTAAAATAAAGTAAAGCATCTTTCAACTAGAATGACAGGCACTAAAACGAATAAATAGTGTAATGTTCTGCTGACACAGAAATGTAGAAGTAATCAATAAAATAAAAACACACAAAAACACAAAATAACATCATTCAGTCGGATTTAAAAAAATGTTTTTTATTCAGAATAAACATGTCATTGCAAATATGAACAGCGCAATTTGCAGAGCGAGAGATAAATAACACGAAGCAGAAATAAAAAGCAATATGGGGGATCGGGAGGGGGGAGGGGGGGAGGGAGGAGAGAGATGCAGACATGTATACAGAAAAAGTCAATAAACCGGGAACAGAGATTGCTTCTACAGCAACGTCCAACTCGAAATTGCAGAGCGTAAGAAATGTTCTTGGTGAAATCCCTCAATTCCAACCTCCATGTTCCATGTTTATAGAGAAAACATCAAAGGCAGGATGAAAAAGTATTCGCTGGAGTTTCTGACCTATGAACGCTTCAACTCCCTTCAAACGATTTATTCATGCACAATTTCTTCAACTGTCAAGCGCTGTAAAGATAACCTCTTGACCCCCCCCCCCCCCCCCTCTCTCTCTCTGTCTCTCTCTCTCTCTCTTGTTCATGCTCTTTCACCGATCAAAGAATTCCGATATGAATAAATTCCCGTATTGTACACCAGTATATTCTGCTGTGCACCCCCCCCCCTACACACACACACACACGCACCATCACCATGCAGATCTCTAAAAAACAAGAAGGGCAAAGCCCATACGACTCACATGCTTTACACATTTTTCCTACCAAAATACATGTGACCTTGACCCAAGGTCAAGGTCATCCAAGGTCATGCAACACAAAACTGTTAATTCAAGACATAGGAAGTACAATGGTGCTTATTGGCTCTTTCTACCATGAGATATGGTCACTTTTAGTGGTTCACTACCTTATTTTGGTCACATTTCATAAGGGTCAAAGTGACCTTGACCTTGATCATATGTGACCAAATGTGTCTCATGATGAAAGCATAACATGTGCCCCACATAATTTTTAAGTTTGAAACAGTTATCTTCCATAGTTCAGGGTCAAGGTCACTTCAAAATATGTATACAATCCAACTTTGAAGAGCTCCTGTGACCTTGACCTTGAAGCAAGGTAAACCAAACTGGTATCAAAAGATGGGGCTTACTTTGCCCTATATATCATATATAGGTGAGGTATTGAATCTCAAAAACTTCAGAGAAAATGGGAAAAATGTGAAAAATAGCTGTTTTTAGGCAACATTTATGGCCCCTGCGACCTTGACCTTGAAGCAAGGTCAAGATGCTATGTATGTTTTTTGGGGCCTTGTCATCATACACCATCTTGCCAAATTTGGTACTGATAGACTGAATAGTGTCCAAGAAATATCCAACGTTAAAGTTTTCCGGACGGACGGACGGACGGACGGACGGACGGACGACTCGGGTGAGTACATAGACTCACTTTTGCTTCGCATGTGAGTCAAAAATGATTTAAAAAAATCCCCCTTACTAAGTTATGCCCCCTTGAGACAAATATACAACATCAGGTCTCAAAAGGTAAACTAATTTTAAAATGGAGGCAAATTGCAAACGTTAGTTACAGAACATCAATCAATCAATCAATCAATGAGGCTTATATCGCGCATATTCCGTGGGTACAGTTCTAGGCGCTCTGCAGTGATGCCGTGTGAGATGAAATTTTATACGGCCAGTAGATTGCAGCCATTTCGGCGCATATTTACCTTTCGCGGCCTATTATTCCAAGTCACACGGGTATAGGTAGACAATTATTAACTGTGCCTAAGCAATTTTGCCAGGAAAGACCCTTTTGTCAATCGTGGGATCTTTAACGTGCACACCCAATGTAGTGTACACGGGGGGGAGGGTTCGGACACCGAAGAGAGTCTGCACACAAAGTTGACTCTGAAATAAATTTCCGCCGAACCTGGGATCGAACTCACGCTGACAGCGGCCAACTGAATACAAATCCAGCGCGCTACCAACTGAGCGGTCATGCAGAACATGTGGTAAACTATGGTCTTAGAGAGGTGTGGGGAGTGTTTTAAAATGGAGGCAAATTGCAAACGTTAGTTACAGAACATGTGGTAAACTATGGTCTTAGAGAGGTGTGGGGAGTGTTTTAAAATGGAGGCAAATTGCAAACGTTAGTTACAGAACATGTGGTAAACTATGGTCTTAGAGAGGTGTGGGGAGTGTTTTAAAATGGAAGGAGGTGGTCTGAATAAAGGATGGAGGAAGAGGGGCACTGTACTTCAGGCGACATTTCATCTTCCACAACCGTATAAACTCTGAATAATTCCATTCCCTTGCATCTTAAATTTAAATTTTGCGTTCCTTTTCTCCCCCAATTACGAATATTCAAATGATAACACCTCTTTACAGCCGGTGATCCATGCGAAAAACAAAATATGAATTCCACAAGTCCCTGCTCTCTGCTTCATTTTCTTCCCTCTTCTGTTGTAACATTGCATGCACTGAGAATCTCTACCTAACACCGTCTCCAACTCTCCAGGTCTTCAAGTAGTTCAACCAGTTTCATTGTACTATATGGGCAACGTTTTCTCAAATTCTACACCCCTCCCATCTCTCGCACGCCTTCCTATTCCCATAATTACCCAAGCAAATTAAAAAACAAATTTGGGTCGATTCAAACATGTATGCAATAGAAACACCGTCCTATCTCTTTGCTACATCCCCCCCACCCCCACACACACTCACACACACCCCTTCCACTTCTCAAGGCCACACATATTGCACCAACACCCCTCTGGTATTTAAACAATTGAACAATCCCCCCTGAAACCTCCCTCCCTTTATCCCCTATTCCCGCAGATCATCTCCAAATAAATGAAAAAAATCATTTTCATTTTCAAAAACGCACAATTTCACCCACGCTCCTTCTCTCTTCGAGTCCCAAGCTAATCTTCTCCGCCATCACATGCTTCCTTACAAAAATACAAAAAGTTGAAACATATGTTCTCCATATATTTTCAAGCAACAGATGCTCTGTTTTTACACCCTTTCTCTGTCTCTGTCTGTCTCTGTCAGTCTCTGTCTGTCTGTCTGTCTCTCTCTCCCCCTCTCTGTCTCTGTCTCTATCTCTCTCTCTTTTCTGTATGCAACAGCTGCAGGCAGTTCAAAC
>NC_090250.1:27163120-27168120 GCF_037325665.1 Littorina saxatilis | reverse complement strand
AAAATCAACATCAAATTGAAATAGAGTTTATTTACCAACGCAGAACTAATGTAAAAGGTCCACTGATCAGCTGAAACCGTTGCGACAGCAAAATTAGAGAAATTGTCTTCAAACGTCCACAGATACAAGTAACAGGAACATGTTACAACAAAAATACGAGTGACTAAGCTTAGATGAATTAATACAAAATCTCAGCAAGCAACTTACAGATAACAATCGGAAATCCTGAGCCAAATCAACGCAGCGACAACGCAGACAGGACCACAGATCTAAAAATGTCAACGTTCTTTTTTGGTCCAGCTGAAGCATGATGGGACAATTAGTAACATTATTAAATTGTAAAAATAAAAATGCTAATACTTACCGCTTATTAGATGTCTCAGATGAAATAAATGTTTGATGAAAAAATATAAGCACAACACGATTAAAAACAAAAACAAAAAAACGTCCCGCAGCGGTCTAGGGGGTATAAAAATTATATACTCTAAGCGACGCTAGATCCCGACGAGTCTCCGTAGCTCAATCGGTAGAGCGCTGACATGGCAAGGCGAAGATCACGGGTTCGAATCTGCTCAAGGCCCAAATATTTTTAATGTATTATTTTATTCGGATCATGACTAAAAGACGAAGTGGAACACTTGTGGAACACTTGTTGAACACGTGTGTTCACCTGGTGTTCCACTGTGCAAAAAAGTGTTTACCATGTGTTCCAAAAGTGTTCAGGTAGCAGAAGATGCTTCAGGATAACACATTGAGAACACTTTCTGTGTTCCAAAAGTGTAAAAATGTGTTCACCCTAACACTTTAAGTGTTCACCCTAAACACTTTCAGTGTTCTCAAAGTGTTATAAAATTTAGAGTGTGTGCTTGGAATCAAGAGAGAGAGAGAGAGAGAGAGAGAGAGAGAGAGAGAGAGAGAGAGAGACTCAGAGAGAGAGGGCGCATCCTTTAACCCATTTACAATACTGATCCCTACCGTTTTATTTCGAACTGAAACATTATTTTTACATAATCCCCACTGTTTTTCAAAAAGCTGAAATAGAGACTGGGTCTGTCCCTTTAATCATACATACTGGCTGTTGTCTGGTTGGCAGCCGATCAAGGGTGGGATTTTATTTTCAAGAGCACGCCGGCTACAATTTAAACGGCCCATCAGATGTATAAATGTTGTTTTTATAAAACTGCAAAAGCTATGGCCCTTTAAAAATAACAACCTTATTTCAAGTTGATGCTCCAGCCAGCTCCAGGTATTGTCATTAACATGCACAGCACACTTACGTCATTCAGGTCTTGCTGCACAATTACGTCATTCATACCTACGACCAAACCCTTTTTTGGGGGTGGGGAAGGAGGAGGAATGGTTGTTAATGATTTTTTTGGCCGGTCACCTACTAATGTTTCTCTCTCTCCCTCTCTCTCTCTCTCTCTCTTTCTCTCGCCTCTCTCTCTCACGCTCTCTCCCTCTCTCTCTTTCACACACACACACACACACACACACACACACACACACACACACACACACACACACACAAACACCTACATAAACAAAAACATAAATAATATCATCCTCTTTCCTCACCCCTTCCATCCCTTTCTCTCTCTCTCCATCTCTCTCTCTCTTTCTCTCTCTCTCTCTGCCCCACCCCATCCAACCACACTAACGGCCTGTACTGCAGGCTTAAAAACAATCGCAATATATTGCAACATCAGAACAAGCACAAAACAAAGCCCAACACAGTAAACCGGTAACTGAACCAGTTTGCATAGCTATCGCGGTCATGCAGTCAATAGTAGTCCGTCAATAAACTGAGCTAGCTCTTGACCCCAGCACTTTGTCCTATAACCGGTACTTGACAAGTGATGATCGTCGTCATTATTGTCGTTGACATTCCGGCCACACTTAATGGAGTTTAATACCAACCCTAACCCAGTAACTGTTCAGTGCGTGATAGGTTGCTCGTTCTTGTTTGGGTTTGAGTGGTTTCTTCCCTGTTTTGTTGATTGGTTGGCTGGTTGATTGGCTTTGGAGGGAGAGGGAGAGGAGTAGTGGTGGTGTTTGATTGGATGGTTGATCGGTTGGTTGATTGGTTGTTGCGTTGATTGTATGTTTGGTTGGTTGGCTGGATGATTGATTGGCTGGTTGTTTTGCTGGTTGTTTGGCTTTGGAGGAAGAGGGTAGAGGTGGTGGTGTTAGGTCAACAGAGCAGCTGTTTTATCCTATTAACTATCAGTAAACTAAACATTAGACATGAGACTTTCCAATTGTCTACACAATACATGTGGATGGAAAAAAGTGTTCTTTGACTGCCCTTTAAATAAATGAATACATATTAACAAACAAAGCATAAAAACGTATGACTCAGTCACAATAGCGTGCATTTATCTATGTCCTTGTTTTCTGGCATCCTCCTGTTGAACTTTACAAGGGATAACTGACATTGGTGGGGCAATTTCCACTGCAATCGAAATCAAATGTGTCATTTACTACTGCACTGTACACATTGTGTTAGAACTGGGTTAAAATGTTAAGAGAGGAGAACCAATGCATGTCTGCTTTCTTGAGTGCAAAATCTTACAAATATGAGTTTTTTTAATACTCGACTTCCCAGAATGCCGTTGCACTGAATAGTGTAGAAATTCAAATTGCAATACGATACACTTCAACATTTTTCAAGTGTCATTTCAAAGGCGCTTGTTGATGAGATCTGAAGTTAAAAGCGCTGTTGTATTCTGAAATAAACAAATGAAATCTTCAGTATTTTGATTTGATACAGAAGGAAGAATGAGCTTTGATTTCTGTTTGCTCTTCAAGTCTGGCTGTGACAGCGTGGCACTTCTGTCTGTCTGCAAGTCTATCTGTCTCTGTCTGTCTGTCTGTAGCTCTGTCTGTCTGTCTGTCTCTTTCACACCGGCACACACACACACACACACACACACACACACACATACACACACACATGGACACACACGCACGTACGCAGGAACGCACGTATGCACGCACGCAAACAAATACACACACACACACGTACGCAGGAACGCACGTACGCGCGCACGCAAGCAAATACACGCAAGCAAATACACACACACACACACACGTACGCAGGAACGCACGTACGCACGCACGCAAGCACACACACACACACACACACACATACACAAAGTCAGCACACTTTTACACGATGGCTTCACCATCTTCGCAGCGATGACTCAGACTTCCGACATGACTGTACTTGTTATTGTGGCGGGGTTATGGATGTGATGCATGCGAAAAAGCGAGTTATGGTCTCAGCTCGGCTGTCTACTGCAGTGGAACCCCCTTTTAAGACCTAAAAAAATCTTAAATAATCATGTAGCAATACGGAGGAAGTCTTAAAGGCACAGTGCAGCTCACAGCCTTCGTTTTTGTTGCAGCTGAGTGCATTTACAGTTCAAAATTCCTCCTATGGTGGTAAAACAAACCCAAAACTGAACCCCCCCCCCCCCCCCTGTGAAGCTCGACAGTTTCTTGTTCACGCGAGTGCATAAATTAACCTAGTTATTACGT
The DNA here is from genome assembly GCF_037325665.1 of Littorina saxatilis. Taxonomy (NCBI): domain Eukaryota; kingdom Metazoa; phylum Mollusca; class Gastropoda; order Littorinimorpha; family Littorinidae; genus Littorina; species Littorina saxatilis. Next base: position 27,164,577 of record NC_090250.1, on the reverse strand, counting down.
GGTGTTTGGTCGGAGTTCGATTCAACCATAGATGAAGGGATATCTATGATTCAACTGAGTGATTCCGGCTTCCATTTTGTTTTACACAAACTCATGATGACGTCTGACATAGTTTGCTAGTGACGTGTCTTTTTGTGCATGATGTGGTGATCTACCTGATCTAAATTTAGATCCAAAAATATGTCAAGATCAGCCGGGTCCGAGTACGAAATTAATTCGTAAACAAATCGCAGTTCTCGACTCTTTGGGTGCAAGTCAATGAAACTTGGTAGTTCTTCTAACGGATAGCTGCCTGAGGTATGAATAAAAGCCCCAGGGACTCCGTGCACCTGGATTTGACAAGTTCAGTACCTTTAACATGGACTTTAAGACACTCACAGACTTTATAACTCAGACCGAAAATCTGTATCTGTAAAGGGTGGGGTGGGGTTTACCGGGGGAGGGGGGGGGGTTACAAGAGAGGTTCCACTGTAGAGATGTTTGGAGCATAGTGGACCTTGTAGTGTAGTGCAGTCATTGTAGGGGGAATGGACAGTCTGGATTGGGTGGGTGTGTGTTTGGGGGGGGGGGACTTTAAACTCGCGACAGCAATGGTTTATTTGAGAGAGACATAGCAAAAGAGAGAGAGAGAGAGAGAGAGACAGACAGACAGACAGAGAGACAGACAGAGAGACAGACAGACAGAGAGACAGGCGCGCACACACACACACACACACACACACACACACACACACACATAGACGTACGTACACAGACAGACAGACAGACAGACACACAGACGCCAGCGCGCGCGCGTTTTGAAAAGCATTCAAATATACGGTCGGCAAGAGAGAGCTATTCATATGTTCTGGCAAGGTCCAGAAGAGGAGCAAGCAAGCAAGCAAGCACGCAAGCAAGCGTGTGGGTGGGCTGTCAGTTCCTGTCTGAGCTCGTCAAAATCCTCTGGAATTGGCCTGGAACCGCTATTCATCATCGACGCAACCTGAGACCTTTGCTACCCCCCCCCCCCCCCTCCTTCCTCATCTCTGGCAGTTCAAGATTCTCCTTTGCATTTAGAACTGATGTCATTCACAACACTTGGGATATCTATCTACATATTGCTTGTCAATCATTCTTACTCTTCTTCTGCATTCGTGGACTGCAACTCCCACGTACACTCGGAGGCACGCACGGGGCTTTTACGTGATTGTCTGTTTGTCACCGTCCTTTAGGCAGCCATATTCCGTCTCCTGGGAATGCCTATTCTATTCTGCAATATTTTTTCTTCTTGGATTTTGTCAGTGTACGCTTGAGGTCACTGTCAGAGATGCTACGCGTAATGGCCGTGTCCAAACAAGTCAGGTTGGTATGAATGATCCCGTGCGAACGTTCATGTAAACCACCAAATAGATGTCCAGGCTCAGTCTTGCACTGGACAACAGGCCCTTTCCGTGTGGACACGCGCTAACCATAATTAT
>NC_090250.1:27141031-27160420 GCF_037325665.1 Littorina saxatilis | reverse complement strand
CCCCTTTATTCCCCCCTCTGCTTCTTTACCTCTGTAAACTTGTAGGGGTAGTTATTTTTCGATAATGACCCAGCAACCAAACAAATAACGACCCAGCAACAGCCTGAATCCTCGATAGTGCAATGGGTTGAGAAGCTGTTCTGTTTCGGTACTACATTTTGCGACTGAAAAGTTCCGAACGCTCTAATGTACGAAGTATACATCTCTGGAGCAAACAATACAGACATACCGCATTTAAATTAACAACTACAGGCCTGAACACATGAATCTCCATATAAAATCCATGAGTTCGGTTGTTTTCTGAATCTAGATCAGACGTTCATCACAAGCAATTTCCCAAGGCAAGTAACTCATACTTTGTCTAGCGACAAGAGTAGTTCCCCTTCTTTTCACTCAGTTTCTTCGACAACAGACTGCAATCCGACGGTCAGTTTTCAACAATATTTCATTTAATAAACAGATCACACGCAACCAAATGCACACATCTCATCAATTTAAACAACATAAAGCGGTTTCATACACTATTTTCCCCAGAAAACTTAACTTCATACAGTTTTTAACGTTGGAACACGGGTGCAAAAGTTCGTCTGCTAGTCCCATTTGACGAAAGAACATTATCCTAACCGATACCAAAACATATACAGAACACACAATATCTGCCTTTGCCGCCACAGCAGAATAACAGCATATCTGTGTACTTGATTTTAGTCCAAAATAGGAAAACTGACAAGAAGTGTTAACAGAATGGAATGATTTGCACGGAACTATACAACCGCGCATTAATCGATCGCCTGCGCAGGTTGACTGGTTGAGTGAATAGGATTCGATCAAACTTTCGCAAAAAACCTCCTCTTTTCTTTGAATAACTGAAGAAAGGAGGAATAAAGAGGTTACACACCTCGTCTCAGTGATTATCAAAAATAATGGTCTCAGTTCGCGGTCATGAAAAAGCTCGCTAAAGCTCGCATTTTTCATGATCCGCTAACTTCGACCATTATTTTTGATAATCACTGAGACTCGGCATGTAACCTCTACATCCACTCATAGCACTTGAACGAAGTAGCACAACAAAAAAGAAAGAAATGTAAAAACCGAAAATCTGCACGTCATTTGCAAAGGAGATTACGTCGATACAGTTTCCTGTTCCTTTGTTTGTTTGTTTGTTTGCTTAACGCCCAGCCGACCACGAAGGGCCATATCAGGGCGGTGCTGCTTTGACATTTAACGTGCGCCACACACAAGACAGAAGTCGCAGCACAGGCTTCATGTCTCACCCAGTCACATTATTCTGACACCGGACCAACCAGTCCTAGCACTAACCCCATAATGCCAGACGCCATGCGGAGCAGCCACTAGATTGCCAATTTTAAAGTCTTAGGTATGACCCGGCCGGGGTTCGAACCCACGACCTCCCGATCACGGGGCGGACGCCTTACCACAGTTTCCTGTTCCTGTTTTCGTTGTGCGGAATAGGAAAAGCTGCACTTTATTTGCAAAGGAGAGGTGGACAGCAGGACATTTCCCGTTACGAGTGGCATCGATTACGTTGATCGCGTCACCGCTTTGTGAGCGTCGTTACACGCGGCGACAGTCACAGCTGTTATTGTGCACACAGGCCCCGCACGTGCACACACATCAATCAGAAAAACTGGGGCACGATATGTTGGCCCTTATAGCCTTAGATCGTGTGAAATGATCTTGAAAATCGACGAGGGTGAAAATGGGTGTGGTGGTGGAGGAGGAAAAGTATTTGTATGATGTTGAGATCAATTTTGGGGCTGTTGTGGGTTCAGGATGTTATGGTCAATGAAAGAAGCGTGCTAGGTTTACAGCTCCCTCTCTCTCTCTCTTTGCCCAGGACCCTCCCCCCCCCCCCCCCCCCTCCATTTATTTATTTATTTATTATGGTGAGCTTATATAGCGCGAACCACAATTAACTGTGCTCTCCGCGCTTTACATACTAATTTCTGCCGTGTGAAATGGAATTTTTTACAGACAGACAGACAAACAAACATTTTTTACACACAATATATAACGCATTCACATCGACCAGCAAACCTCAAGCCTGTTAGGCGAAACTTTACCTTTCACGGCCTTTATTCCAAGTCACACGGGTATTTTGATGGACATTTTTATCTATGCCTATACAATTTTGCCAGGAAAGACCCTTTTGTCAATCGTGGGATCTTTAACGTGCACACCCAATATAGTGTACACGAAGGGACCTCGGTTTTTCGTCTCATCCGAAAGACTAGCACTTGAACCCACCACCTAGGTTAGGAAAGGGGGGGAGAAAATAGCGGCCTGACCCAGAGTCGAACACGCAACCTCTCGATTCCGAGCGCAAGTGCGTTACCACTCGGCCACCCAGTCCATTTTACACCTGGCAAGACCTCTACCGAAGAAAAGAGACACAGACATATGGCCAAACATTCTATTACGATCACAAATCTTCATCCCTCTTCACGGACACCCCCCCCCCCCCCCCCCCTTCGCTCCTATTAACACCTGGCTAGACCACTACTGAAGAAAACAGACACATACATTTGGCACAACATTCTATTACGATCACAAATCTTCACCCGCACGACCGAAACTGACGTCGAAATCTAATCAGCCTTCAAGATTTTTCAAAAACTGTCCAGGAAAAGACACCCAAGTCAAGGATAACCTCAGAAAAAAATGTTTTAAACCGACGAAGGCAACTTGACTCCACAGGAAATCTGTGCTTCTGATCCTCTTGCACTTACCTGCCAGGGCTAAGAAGGGAGGAAAAAACACACCATAAAAACAGTCTGGAGATTAAACTCATATTTTCCATGACGGCGCTTGAGCGTGAAAAACTGTGTTTACATACGCACAGGGGGATATAGTGCGATAAGGGGGGAGATTTAACAGGGTGGAAGTCTGCTTCTATACTAAACTATGAACAGTACAGCAAAATCTGCATTTGCTGGTGCGACCTTTTGAACCATGCATGCAGAAGGGTCAAAAAGTGCTTTTGCAGGTTGAATAAATAGAAGGCAATTAATGCATTTATTTGAGCTTGAATTGATTCTTTGCTGTACTGTTCCGTGCAATGTCGACTTGGACTTGGTAGTGAAAGCACTCTTGTTTGTCATGAAGGTCTGTCTGTCTGTCTGTCTGTCTGTCCGTATGTCTGTCTGTCTGCCAGTTATTGTCCGTATTTGAATGAGTTTTTTTTAATCTGAATGTGTATCAGTCTAACTCTAAGTGTCTGTGCCTTTGTATATTTGTGTATCGATGTTTGTGTATCTGTGGTTTTTTTCTTGCCATGTATTTTGTAGCTGACACTGTAACGGGTATGCTCTGTCTGTCTCTTCCAGTCTTTCTCTTTCACTCTCACACACACACACACACGCACACACCAGCCAATTTCCCATTGTTCCCAAAAACTATTTCCCGTACTTCTGCGCACAATAACACAGTAAAAGTGAGGCATAAGAAAGAAAACAAACACGATGCTCCTCCTCTCACCAGCTGGGGCCTGCTCGCCTGACAGTTCGCGTGTCCAACAACATCATTAGAACGTTGTGGATGACATTTTTACAGAGTGTTAAAAACACTTCAAAGAAGATTTGAGCTCCCTGGTTCTATGTGTCTCTGCACCCCTCCCCCCCCCTCCCCCAACCAACACGCGCGCACGCACGCACACACACAGCGCGCGCACGCACGCACGCACGCAAGCACGCACACACATACATACACACACACGCACGAAAACGCGCACACACACACACACGCACACGTACATACACACACATACACACACACAACAAGGACGTTACGGTTGCCTTTTCAATGATAATTTTCAAATGAAGGAACGCTTACGTCTTAAAGGCACACACCCTGGTCACATTCCAATAACGAATTAATTTCATAAAAGCCACGAGCGGCTTTGTAAGACTTTAATTCATCAACAAATTCCCCACACAAAAACAAAGACACTAAGAAATCTTTAAAAGAAATATAAAAAAATAAAAATAAAAATTGTCAACAAAAAAGAGCTGACACAGCAGTGCACGCAGGGAATCTACACTGCAGAGAAATGAAAAGCTGGCAGGAAAAGGCAGAAAGCCCTACGTGTGTGTAGGACATGGGTGATCAGATGCCAGAGGCCATGAAAACAATCAGCACAGGAACTTGAAACCAACAAAGATCTCATTCAATAGCGCCAGCGATGATCTGGTGCCATATCGTCTTGTACCTATACTCATTACAAAGCAAAATACGATACGTATGTAATCTATATGGTGGGATCTGCTCAGATTGATTTTCAGATAAAACAATTCACAACTATAAGATAAGCAGATCATCAACCTTGCGATTTGGGATTACATATGTGTCAATGTCTGGGGCTTTCAAATGTGTCCACCATAACCGAAGTGCCACCCTCACCGCATTCATCATAAGCGAGTTGCACACGTATTTCGCGAATCTGCATCACTCCAGATAAAGCAGATCATATTTGTCAATGTCAGACCCTTTCAAAGTTGTCAACCACAACCAAATTCACCGAATCTTCAGTAAGTGAAATCAATTCTAATCCAGCGAACCTGCTGCAGATCAAACTTATCAGATCGTATTTTATCAATGTGTGAGACTTGTCCGCCACAACCGGATTCACAAAAAGCGAATTCCACTCTCATTTAGCAAACCTGCGGCAGACCAAATGTTTGGGACTTTCACCAAATTTACAACAAGCGAACTTTATTCCCATCTGGCGAACCTGTAGTAGACCAGATAATTCAGAACATACCCGTAAATCATAATGTCTTGGGCTTTGAAACATGTCCATCATAGCCGAGGTGCCATCATAACCGGATTAACAACTGCAGACAAGACGATTTTCAAGATCATTAAACTCCAGGGTCCTGTGTCCATCACAGCTCCAATAACGTGATGGCTGTTCGATGGCCAGGGAGACAGGGCGTGAGCCACGGGGCGTGTGATGGAATTAGTCAACTTAGGCCCCTTCTCCATGGGGAGAGGGGGAAAAGAAGGTGGCAAGGGTGGGATGTGGTGGGGGTGGGGTGTCGGAGGTGAGAGGGAGAAGGAAAAATCGTCTGTCGGTGAACCAGTGTAACTGAGAGAACAATCGATGTCAAAGACTGAACACACACACGTACACATACATACACACACACACGTACACACACACACACACACACGCACGCACGCGCACACACGCGCACACACACACACACGCACGCACGCGCTCGCGCACGCAAATACGCACGCACACAGAGAACAATCGAAGTCAAAGACTAAACCTGGACGCAGGGAAGAGGTGAGAGGGAGAAGTAGATAGTTGGAAGGGGAGAATACAACGATAGTGTATGATATAGTTGGAAGGGGAGAATACAACGATAGTGTATGATTGTGTTATAAGGGGGGGGGGGGGGGGGGGGTGCGAAGGAAGAACCCGTGTAACGGAGAAAACGACATAAAACAAAGTCAGAATCCGCAAAGGGACTGGGGCGGGTGGCATGAGAGACAGAGAGAGAAAGAAAGAGAGAGAGAAAGAAAGAGAGAGAGAAAGAAAGAGAGAGAGAGAGAGAGAGAGAGAGAGGGGAGAGAGAGAGAGAGGGGGGGAGAGAGAGAGAGAGAGAGAGAGAGAGAGAGAGAGAGAGGGGGAGAAAAAGAGAGTGAGAAACAAAGAGAGAGGTGATGTGGTGGTGTAACGGTGAGAACAATCGATGTCACAGTCTGAACTGTCTGATGAGGATAGCGCCCAGAACTAGCAGTAATTGGAGATGGGCTTGCTGGCTCTTTGCCCGCTGATGGTTCTTATTGCTGCTGCCCTTGTCGCTCGCTGTCATCGACCAACACCGCTCTCTCTCTGCTCTGAGCATCGCTTCAAACACTCTCCAGTCCCCTTTGTTCCTTCCTGATTGTGAGGGAACTTTTAATAATATACTCTTCTGCACAATAATGTACAGCCATCATCTTTGTCACGTGTCTACAAGGTTTTTAACGGCCGTTGATGTAATTTCGTCGCATTCCGCGATCTAAATATACAATCAACTTCTATTCTTAAGTCTGGAAGTTTCAATTTCACCCTGTCGCATTATCAGGAAATTGAATGTCAGAAAGACAAAATATTCCGAGTCTCAGGCTCGTTCAATCGACCTCCGCTGGTGGATTTTTCCCAAACAAATTATCAACAAAAGCAACAATTACGTCATCAAACTGTAAGAATGCTGGCTTGTCAGAGAACGGCGATGACGTCAAGACATGATCGGCGCGCGCCCCTGGAAGCAGACACATCCGCTTTAAGCCTGGTTTATGCCATCGTCAGAACTCTGCAATAACTAGAATCAACAGTTCGGCATGAACGGAGCACGATCGACCTAATTCTAAACTCCGTTTCTGGAAACTCCACAGAACGTGTAAATGCTGTGGTAGTGGCAGAACGTAGACTATTCCCCGGTGTAACACGAAATTTTTACTCCACGAAAAATTTACTCCGGAGTAAATATTTCGTACGAAATTCTTACTCCGAGTACACTTTTCGTACGAGAAAAGAACTCCCCAAGGCACGAAAAAATTACCCCCTCCACGAAATTTTTACTCCCCATTTTTTTTTACTTCCAGTAAAAATCTCGTACGCAAAAATGGGATGCGGGCGAAGGGATAATGCCAATATGTGAACTCGCGCAAACGAATGTCGCGATACCTCCCTCCACCCCTTCCACCACCAAGACTAACGGGGGACAAGGGAGTAAGCATTTTGTACACCTGGCGTGGGCAGTTAAATTGCTCGTGTTAGGGTGAAGTAATTAATTCGTTATTTATTCGTCAGGGGAGTAACATTTTTTTACGAAATGTTTACTCGGAACTCACCTGTCTTGGGGAGTAATTTTCTCGTGCAATGGGGGAGTGCTTTTTTCGTAAAGGGAGTAACTTGTTCGTACGAAATGTTTACTCCGGAGTAAAAATCTCGTGGGAGTAATTTTCTCGTGTTACACCGGCCCCAAGGCTAGGATAGATCAATGCAAACATTTAGCGAAATGAAACCCATGAAACTGAAAGTCCGCATAAGGCATGCCGGCCCTCCTCTCTCTCTCACTGCTGTGCATTGTATGTTCTGAGCATATTTACACCCCCGGTATAGGGGTGTGTATAGGATTCGGTCGATGTGTTTGTGTGTTTGTGTTCGCAAGTAGATCTCAAGAATGAACGGACCGATCGTCACCAAACTTGGTGAACAGGTTCTATACATTCATGAGACGGTCCTTACAAAATTTGGGACCAGTCAAACACACGGTTAGGGAGTTATTGGTGGATTAAAATTATACAAGGACTTATAGAGGGACACCCCCGTTGGTCAAAGGGAAATAACCATTCTCACTGCCACCAACTGAGAAGGTTATTTACCTTTGACGGGGGTGTTTTTCCTATCGGAGGAATTTCTTGTTTTGTTGTACTATTGCTACATGTTCGATTGCTACCAGCTTGTATTTATAATTACCTGCATAGTATGCATTTGATTTTATGAATAACCACATATGTATGCTCTTCATGCCTCATCTTCATCATCATCATTATCATCATCATTATCATCATCATCATCGTCATCATCATCGTCATCTTTATTATCACGTGCTGAAGTTTTCCGACCTCCTTTTGTTGGTTAACTTTTTAACTTTTTAATTTTTAATCTTTTAATTATATAAATTATTGTGTGTCTATGCGTCCCAACGACAGATTGTAAGAAAAGGCGTAGCCTTAATCTTAATCCTTGTTAATAAAGTTCAATTCAATCCCTCCCCCTCCCACTCTCTCTCTCTCTCTGTCCTCTCTCTCTCTATGCCCTCTTCTCTTTTCCCCTCTCTCTCTCTCTGTCTCTCTCTCTCTTCCCCCTCTCTCTCTCTCTCTCTCTCTCTCTTCCCCCCCCTCTCTCTCTCTCTCTCTCTCTGTCTCTCTCTTCCCTCTCTCTCTCTCTCTCTCTCTTCCCTCTCTCTCTCTCTCTCTCTCTGTCTCTCTCTCTCTCTTCCCTCTCTCTCTCTCTCTCTCTCTGTCCTCTCTCTCTCTCTATGCCCTCTTCTCTCTTCCCCTCTCTCTCTGTCTCTCTCTCTCTCCCCCCCCCCTCTCTCTCTATGCCCTCTTCTTTCTTCCCCTCTCTCTCTCTCTCTGTCTCTCTCTCTCTCTCTTCCCCTCTCTCTCTGTCTCTCTCTCTCTCTTCCCCCCTCTCTCTCTCTCTCTTTCTGTCCTCTCTCTCTCTCTATGCCCTCTTCTCTCTTCCCCCCTCTCTGTCTCTCTCTCTATGCCCTCCTCTCTCTTTTTCTCTCCCTCCCACTCTCACTCTGTCTCTCTCTATGCCCTCCTCTCTCTTTCTCTCTTTCCTCTCTCTCTCTATGCCCTCCTCTCTCTCTCTATGCCCTCCTCTCTCTCTATACCCTCCTCTCTCTCTCTATGCCCTCCTCTCTCTATGCCCTCTCTCTCTCTATGCCCTCCTCTCTCTTTCTCTCTCTCTCTCTCTCTCTCTCTCTCTCTCTCTCTCTCTCTCTGTCTCTCTCTCTCTCTCTCTCTCTCCTCCTCGTCCTTCCTCCCTTTTTCTGGTCTGTGGGCGTAGTTTACTGATGTTTCACGAGAATGAATCAATATCCAAAATAACCCATGTTTAGTTTTTATTCTGTGATCACGCTCGTGGAGGTGCAGAGAATAAAAGATTAGCATCCAAAAAAGGTATTAGCTAATTAACAAAGTGTAGGAAGTGTGTACGGAACTGAGAAGATGAGGAGGGGAGTGATTGAGGTGCGGGGGGAGGGGGGGAGTTGCAGCGAGAGACAGGACGGAGGAGAGAACAGAGATGGGTGGATGGTAGAAGAAACAGTGATATAGGCCTATTACTTACGTGGCAAATGAGAACTCAGAGGATGAGGGGAAGGGGGGGGGGGAGAGAGAAGGGCTACAAAGAAGGAAAGGGAGAGGGGAAGGGGGAGAGACAAGCAGACAGAGATACAGAAACAGACTGACGGCGAAAAACAGACAGGCAAAATCAGATCTTCAAGCCGCGCGCACGCTGCCAAGTTATTTTTTCTTCTTCTTTTTTGTGTGTGTAATGAATGCGATACGACATAAAAAAAAAAACCAACAGCTTTGCACGAAAATAGCATGAGGCCAGCCAAATTCAATTTAAACATTACCTTTCCATTTCATCCTGCCGTGTTAAAGCCATCAGCTGTTAAACGGCGGAACTGAACCACTGCCAGCACTTCCAAGGAGACTCGGTTAAAATATTAATACACACTGTCACAGAACTCAGTTTAGCTGTATTCAAAACTGCGCTAAATCAGTGTTACCGACGGTCGCAGCGCGTTGAGGAACACAGAGAAAAATAGAAGACGGACACACAGACAGACAGACAGGAACGGAGAATAGAGGAAAAGGAGGAGGAACGCCTAGGAAAGAAGACAAAACAAAATACACAAGGGAAAGATTCTGTTTTACCGTCTGGCTTCACAAGAAAGGGCAGTAAAGCTAATGAAGCAAAGCCAATGTCACGCACAATTACACGCGCTAGGAAGTGAATCTGTCAAATAATTGGGTGGAATAAAACAGGAGGAAAAAGGTCCTTTGGAAGCTTATCTGAATTTAAAATTGAATTTGAAATTGTTTTTCTCCTGAAGATTCAACGTGGACGCACACGTCACAACCACCCCCACTCTCACATCCCCCCCCCCCCACCCCCCAACCAGCTCACCCCAACGCAAGAGCCAAGATCCCTTGCAACGGTAGACGAAGTGACAAACAGAAATGCAAACAAACATCCGTTGAACTCTGTTTCCTGTAAAGCATTCTTCAAGCAACTCTTTTCATAGCTACAGCAACGTTAAAGGCATAGTCCTTCCTGTGCAAACGATTGGGCTCACCTCCTCACATCATGTCGCGGGGTAAGACCATCCCTCCAATTGTACACATACCAACCATCATGTCGCGGGGTAAGACCATCCCTCCAATTGTACACATACCAAACATCATGTCGCGGGGTAAGACCATCCCTCCAATTGTACACATACCAACCATCATGTCGCGGGGTAAGACCATCCCTAAGCCCTCCAATTGTACACACACCAACCATCAACAGCATGGGTGCTTTCTGTGCAAGCTGGGATTTCTGTATGTATACATTAGTGAAGTTAACGGACAATACTGGACATTTAGGAGGTAAATACAAAACAAAAAAAATACATCTCATTGAATACGAAGCAGTTGATTTATGGTATGCGCATGGGTGGGACTGAAAAATGTCATGAATCCTGAACCTTTGTTTATTTTGTTTATTTGTTGCTTAACGTCCAGCCGACTACGCAGAGCCATATCAGGACGAGGAAGGGGGGGATGAAGGGGGCCACTTGTCAAGCGATTCCTGTTTACAAATGCACTAACCCATTACTTGTGTCCCAGCAGGCTTTAGTAAAACTAAATTAATACCTACTGGAAGATTACCAGTTTCCAGTATGTTAAAATAGGCTTTTAAACCTATCTACTGCTGGACTTACATCAGAACACTAACAGATTAAACTATACATGAATCGCGAGACAAGCGGCAAGAGAAGAGATTTTTGGAAAAAATACAGGTGAATGAGCAAGAAGGCAGAAAAAGGAAAAGAATTCATGAAGAAAAAGAGAGCATGACAGGAAAGAGGAACCAAAAATCTACCTAACAGCAAACTAGAAAGCTCCTGCGGTTCCAAAAACAGGAGGGGCTTTTAATTTCATAACCGCAGTGCCCCACTGCGGGAATCCTGAACCGAACCAGACAAAAAAGAACAAGTCGCGTAAGGCGAAATTACTACATTTAGTCAAGCTGTGGAACTCACAGAATGAAACTGAACGTAGTCCGCTGCTAGTGCAAAAGGCAGTGAAAGTTACGAGCCTGTTTGGCGCGGTAGCGGTTGCGCTGTGCTTCATAGCACGCTCTACTGTACCTCTCTTCGTTTTAACTTTCTGAGCGTGTTTTTAATCCAAACATATCATATCTATATGTTTTTAGAATCAGGAACCGACAAGGAATAAGATGAAATTGTTTTTAAATCGATTTCGAAAAGTTAATTTTGATCATTATTTTTATATTTTTAATTTTCAGAGCTTGTTTTTAATCCAAATATAACACATTTATATGTTTTTGGAATGAGAACATGATAAAGAATAAGATGAACGTAAATTTGGATCGTTTTATAAACAAATTGTTTTTTTACAATTTTCAGATTTTTAATGACCAAAGTCATTAATTAATTTTTAAGCCACCAAGCTGAAATGCAATACCGAAGTCCGGCCTTCGTCGAAGATTGCTTGGCCAAAATTTCAATCAATTTGATTGAAAAATGAGGGTGTGACAGTGCCGCCTCAACTTTTACAAAAAGCCGGATATGACGTCATCAAAGACATTTATCGAAAAAAAGAAAAAACGTCCGGGGATATCATTCCCAGGAACTCTCATGTAAAATTTCATAAAGATTGGTCCAGTAGTTTAGTCTGAATCGCTCTACACACACACACACACACACACACACACACACACACACACACACACACACACACACACACACACACACACACACACACACACACACATACACCACACCCTCGTCTCGATTCCCCCACCTACGTTAAAACATTTAGTCAAAACTTGACTAAATGTAAAAAGAAAAAAAAAGAGAAAAAAAAGGCCATAGTTGAATCCGGATTTCTGGCATATTAATACCGGAAGAATCCCACCCATGTATGCGTTGAAGTTGAGGGATGTTTCATGTAAAAGCCTGGCTAGATCTGAGAGCATGAGCAGAACTGGCTACATGATGGTTGCTATTGTTTATCGTCTCTTCAGCATGTCGATGCTATTCGAGACCAGTTTCTACAGGAACAAAGGAGTGTGTCTTTAAAATTAACCCCGAAAGAAAAGTTCAAAACAAGACTGGCATCCCCGGTTTGAATTAGCCATTGATTTACCAGACAAAGGTAATAAAAAAATCAAACAAAACCTCATTGAAAGCGTTCTACGACTCCCTTGCGCATGAAAAAAAAAATGGAGTCACCGAACAAAAGCAGGAAAAATAATCAAACCAAGCCTCCTTGAAAACGGCCTGTATCTCGACTTTGCATAAAGGAACATGAAAACGGCCTGTATCTCGACTTTACATAAAGGAACATGAAAACGGCCTGTATCTCGACTTTACATAAAGGAACATGAAAACGGCCTGTATCTCGACTTTGCATAAAGGAACATGAAAACGGCCTGTATCTCGACTTTGCATAAAGGAACATGAAAACGGCCTGTATCTCGACTTTGCATAAAGGAACATGAAAACGGCCTGTATCTCGACTTTGCATAAAGGAACATGAAAACGGCCTGTAACTCGACTTTGCATAAAGGAACATCAAAACGGCCTGTATCTCGACTTTGCACAAAGGAACATCAAAACGGCCTGTATCTCGACTTTGCATATAGGAACAGTCTTCATGTAAACGGTCATATCTGGGTTTTTTAATGGGCCATGGGATACATCCTTCAACAAACAAACGTGCTTACCAAAATTCTACAGCCTAGCTGATTTCTTAGCGGAGTGCTTGTTTGTTTGTTTGTTTGTTTGTTTGTTTGTTTGTTTGTTTGTTTTATGTTTTGCTCAATCAATTTCGCGGATTGACCTTATATAACTGAGTATCAATTACGAAATGAATTGAGGGAGAAGTAAAACTCACTCTGTACAGAAAAACAGCAAGACTGTTGATTTTTTGTATGTAACCAAGTGGAAGGATGCTCTTTTTCCACGTAAAACCCCGAATCAGACAGATATGTGTTTGGTGTATTTACACAGAAAGGACGGTACCTTGGCTAAAAATTAAAAAAAATTAAAATAAACACAGAAATGCCAGACAAAAAGCAAGATAACTAAATGCAAAATAATTCTCCCAAACCGCTCTGCCACATTTGTTCTGCTGCATGCCAGACAAATGCATTATCTGAGTGGAAGCAAGAACTCCCCTCCACAAATCGTATCGCAGACCAGTTGGAAAGCAAAACAACTTCACCAAAAACACCACTCAGCTGTTTTCTCATTTTCTTGCCAAGGTCAATGGAGACATAGGTATAATCACTGCAACAAAGTGTGATGGATCCATTCTGTCCGTCTCTCTGTCTGTATGTATGTCTGCATTTCTCTCTCTCTCTCTCTCTCTCTCTCTCTCTCTCTCTCTCTCTCTCTCTCTCTCTCTCTCTCTCTCTCTCTCTCTCTCTCTCTCTCTCTCTCTCTCTCTCTCTCTCTCTCTCTCCTTGTCAAATAAAGTTCCATCATCATCATCATCTCTCTCTCTCTCTCTCTCTCTCTCTCTCTCTCTCTCTCTCTCTCTCTCTCTCTCTCTCTCTCTATCTTTGTAAAATAAAGTTCCATCATCATCATCATCTCTCTCTCTCTCTCTCTGCCTTCTTTGTCCTGCAACAATTAAGTTCACGTTTTACCCTGCAACATTTGTTCCTTTCTTCTCCTTGACCCCCTTCCCCCCAATCCCCTCTTCCACTTTTTCCTTCTTCATTGACCACCTGATTAACGTTCCTCTCGTCTGAAGCTGCAGTTTGTTGGGTACGAGTAATGAGGTCACTCAGCTCACGACGTCAGCCTAAGCCTTAACCGCTGACGTAAGGCTAAGCAAAACACCCAAAGCGATTTTGTACGAGTATTTGTGACACATCTGGAAACGATACAAACGATCAAAAAACAAGAAAGGTATGTTACCGGAACGTTATATTTATAACAAAACAAAACGTAACGCGCACTGATCTTCGACCCAGCTGTCTGTTAAGTGGACAGATAGAGAAACACAAGTTTATAATACAAACAATAACCTTATCTGTATTATACCAACGATCACTCAGTGATTCTCGGCACTCACTTCAAAAGCCCCAAACATCCTAAACATTGCTAACACCGACAGCAAAAGGTTAGTTTAATATGTAAGACAAAAGAGAAGATATCTTGAAGTGTCTCATTTCATCGTATGGTCTTATTTCAGAAGAAGGGTCAGAAGAAATAAGACACCATACGATGAAATGAGACACTTCAAGATATCTTGTCTTTTGTCTTACATATTAAACTGCTGTGTGAGTTGTTTCTCCGACGTGGACAGCCATGGGTTACGCTTCATACGAAGGACAAAACATATCATAACACACCTCAACTGCAGTATGCGTTTTCCGCGTCAAAGTTCCGCATCACGTCTTGAACGTAAGGCATATAACGGTAATTTTCACTGCTCCTACCGGCCCCCTCCCCCTCGCCTCGCTGTATTGATTTTCACGGCCCAGTGAAGCTGAGAGAGCAGTGTGTGTGTTGGCAGAGAGGCACCGAGAGAAACTTACCGAGAATTCTATTCACTCCAGCGTTTAGCTAGAAAAACACGGGTTCTGGGCCTGGAGCGTTTACCTTGCTACACGAGGTTGAGTTTGCTTGTTGTTTTGTCGTGTTGGTGTTGGTGTTGATGTGTGTGTGTGTGTGCTTGCGTGTGTGCTTGCGTGCGTGCTTGCGTGCGCGTGTGTGTGCCTGCGTGCGTGTGTGTGTTTGTGTGTGTGTGTGTGTGTGTGTGTGTGTGTGTGCGTGCGTGCGTGTGTGTGTGTGTGCTTGCGCGCGCGTGTGTGAATGTGTGTGTGTGTGTGTGTGTGTGTGTGTGTGTGTGTGCGTGCGCGTGTGCGCGTGTGTGTGCTTGGCTGTAGACAATTTCAAATCGCAACCTGAGGTTCTGGCGTTCAGGAGCTGACCTTGAATCACAACGATTTTATTGTAGATTTTTTTTATAATTTTCATTGTTCTATTCCACGATACGATTAAATATGTCTTAAATAAAATTCAGTAAGCAAATCGGCTTCAGTTTCGTCATAGCAGGCTACTACCATTGCCTCGAGACATCCTTACAACTCTCAAGGAATTGATCGCAGACACTAGTCTTGTTTTCAAGTTCTAGACATGTCAAAGCTCATGTTACGATTTGAAACTGGCACTCAATATATCCCCAGTGCAACTGCAGGCTCAATGGCCAAGGTCATACAGTAAGCGTTCAGTGACGGTCTGACACAAATTGAGTGGAACACGCTCATTCAAAGAACCAAGTTGAATCAATACTGGAACAAACTTTCACATCGCAACTTTCACGCTGACATGTTCTGCTGTGGACCTGTTTTGTTAGCCATCACCAAGATTTATGATGTCTGAGAGAGAGAAAGATGTACTCTACTGACTAAGGTCATCACGCAAAACTGTTTCAAAACAGAGAGAGAGAGAGAGAGACGGGGGCGGACCCGTCGTTTAGGTATACTTCTGAGTCGTATTAACCGTCTTGCTCCACGGACTTCAGATACACTATTTCTCTGCAATTTTGGCGAAAATAAAAAAAGTGTAACCACAGACATTCTTTTATGTCTGTGTGTTGTACCTTGCACCCTGTGATCTCCAGTTCGCAACCGACGTTAGAGATCGTGTTCTTTTTAAACTGATGTTGTGATTTAAAACTCCCTAAGCACAGGGTAGGTTTACCATCACCATGTTGGCAGAAAAATGAATTTGCCCTGGGGCCAGTGGAAGTGGTCCAGAGTCAATTCTCTCGGCAATGGAGAGGCTGCCATCGAACTGTGGAATGACTGACTGATAGACATGGCAGCCATTCCTTCACGTCACCACGGCTACGCGTGCTGCGTCTGTAGCTGTACTGGGTGCCACCACAGATATAAAACTGTTGCAGAGGACCCCCCCAACAACAACAAAACCTTATAAGACCTACAACAATTTCAAAAAATCAGGTCTTAAAAAAAGAGTGAGTCTTAAAATGGAGATACACTTACAGAGGTAATAAACACAAAATATGTAAAAGCATGGTCTTAATCTCGAGGTCGAGGGTCCACTTAGGGGGGGGGGGTCTTAAAAGAGGGGTGTGGGTGTGGGGGTTCCGTCGTAGTCCTGTCTATCAACAGACGTGCAGCATGTTTAGTTATACTCACACCCACCATCATGTTTCGCAAGTGATATATGTAAATTCGGACGAGAACTTTTAACCAAAAAAGTTGATTTAATCAGTAAATGTCGTTTCAATTATCATTTTTCGCTAGCCCGCAGGAAGAGAACTGAGGATAACTGGCACAGAATGATTGTCTGTGCTTAATACACAAAAACGTTTTCAAACTATATCAATTGTTAAACTGATGCTGCAGACCAAAGCACGTGACATGGCTTTGAATTAAAAACATGAACAGACAGAATATGGTTACCATACTGTTTCATTCATTAACTTGAGTATTGAATTTGTTTCGAGAAAATGAACAAATAACGTTGTCAAAAAAACAAACGTTATTGTTTCCTGGCAATAATAAAGCGTCAATAAGTTTCACGCCTTTTTCTTTTCCTATGTTGTTGGTGCGCCGTGGCAAGGAATCACCGAGCACACATGACTGTCTAATAACTAACACCATTCTCTCTTGGCAAAACAAAATCATCTATCACTTCACCGACTTTCCTGTCCTTTTGTCTGTGCCATGGCAAGGAATCATCAAGCATACGATATTGTCTAATAACAGTGCATGCTAACACCACACAACTCTTTCTTGGCAATACAAACTATCTGTATTAGCTCCCTGCATTTCGGGTTATTTTCATTCTTGTCCGTATGACATGGCAAGCTAGCGGCAGCGAATGTGTCAATCAGAATTAAGGGAAAGGCGGGGCGGGGAGGGGGTGGGGGTGGGGGGAGGGGGGGGGTGCATCTATCTTGGTTTCAGATCATTGTCGGATCGTATGATGCTGCTCTGCGCCAGAGGATGAAACCATCACTTGACGGTAAAATACAACTTGCTGTGTGGATTTCTCCTTGTTTTCAGTCTCTTGACGAGTGCGACATGAAACAAGTCCCCCCTTTAGCTCACCCTGCTTCGTCTGTGATTGTCGTCGCTGTTGATATCGTCGTTGTTGTTGTTGTTGTTGTTGTTGTTGTTGTTGTTGTTGTTGTTGTTGTTGTTCTCTCTCCTTCTCTCTCTTTTCTCTCTCTCTTTCTCTCTCTCTCTCTTTCTCTCTCTCTCTTTTCTCTCTCTCTGTGTTTGGGCGAGGGCTGGATGTAAAAAAATATTATTTTGTCTCTCTCTCTGTCTCTCTTCTGTCCCCCCCCCCTCTTTCTCTGTCTCTCTCTCTCTCTTGGTCTCTCTCTCTGTCTCTCCCTCTCACTCTCTTTGTCTCTGTGTCTCTCTCTCTCTCTTCTCCCCCCCCCCCCCCCATCGTTCTCTACTCCCTATCTCTCTCTCTGTGTGTCTCTCTCTCTCTTTGTCTCTCTCTCACTCTCTTTGTCTCTCTCTCTCTCTCTCTGTCTTTGTCTCTGCCTGTCTCTCTCTCTCTCTCACTCTCTCTCTCCCCCTCTCCCCCCTCTCTGTTTCTCTCTCTCCCTCTGTCTTTCTCCTCTCTCTCACCCCCCCTCTCTCTCTCTCTCTCTCTCTCTCTCTCTCTCAGTTAATTCAACCGATTATATCTGGGATCATGAATACTGCGTAACGTGACACAAGAACTGGGGCACTACGCAGAAGAACATACTACTGAACATACTTCACACCAAACGTGGGATAAGAAGACCTGGCAAGAAGTCAAGAGACAAAGAAAGTAGGCAATCACTCAGCTCTGGTGATGGCTGTTCGCATATTCACCCCTTGCCCCCCCCCCCCCCCCCCCCAGCCCCAGGTACTACTCTATCTCAGATCTGAGAGTAAGAGAGGCTAGAGCTTGACAGAGGGAAACAGAGTGAGAGACTAAGAAGCAAGAGTGGAGAGTAGCGCCCAACAAGTGTCAAGTGATTGTTCAGATTTTAGTTTGGTGTACTCCAAAATGACTGTAGCAATTGTAGTCTTTGTGATATTGGCTCCCCTTCAAAAGCAATCTATAACAGCACTGCTGCTTCCTCATCAGTTCAAGTGATCGTTCAGATTTGGGTTTGGTGTACTCAAAAACGACGATAGCTCTATGAATAAGTGTTTGTGATTAGTGCCAGTATGTGTACACGCTCATCTTTGCATACCCAAGCATACCCCAGAAAAGACAGACACAACATGAACAGGCCAAAGCAAACAGCTCCTGCGAGTCGCACGTGACATACGTATGGGCACAGACACGCCTACGCGCCAGATAAGGATCATTGACAGTGAGGGGTGTTGGTGAGTCTGTACAGTGGAACCCCCTTTTAAGATCTCCCAAAATCTGACAAAATCAGGTCTTGAAAAGGAGGGAGTCTTACAATGGAGGTCAATATACTGACGTTATCAACAGAAAAGCCTGTTAAAAGCAAGGTCTCAAAAGGGGAGAAGTCTTAAATTGTTGGTCTTAAAAAACGGGGGAGAGGGGGTGGGGGAGAGTTCATTGTAGTGGATAAAAAGACCCCCGTTAATCAACTTCCTCCAGAAAAGTGAACGTTGGATACTTTAGCTAGTTAAAACTACGCAACGCAGGGCGACTCTTCCACTCACACTTTAGTCAAGGACGTCCGTGCACTCACGAAAGGTATTCTCCTTAGCACCTAACGTAAGCCTATTATCTTCTGTCAAGTGTTCGGCAGCAGAAGAGGTGGGGAGGGGGGGGAGAGAGAGAGAGAGGTAACCAGGAAGGCAGAAAGTGGCAGAACAGTAGTCCAGAACAGTCCAATCACTGATAACTAACATGGTTGGAATTGATAGAACCCTCGGGTAAAGGGGTGCAAAGTGGAAGGGGGGAGATAGATATCCAGTGAAGCAGAAAGTGACAGGCCTGTAGTCCAGAACAGTCCAAACACTGATCACTAACTCGGTTGGAATTGATAGAATCCTCGGGCAAGGGAAGAGGGAGGGTGTGTATGTGTGTGTGTGTGGGATAGGTATCCAGTGAGGAAGAAAGAACTGTCGCCCAGAACAATAAAAACAGTGATCACTAACTCAGTTAGAATTGATGGAACCCTCGGGCAAGGGGTGCAAGGGGGTAAGACAAGGGGGAATCCAGTGAGGCAGAGAGTGACAGGCCTGCAGCACAGAACGGTGCAAACATTGATCACTAAAGTCAGTGTGAATTGATTGACCAGCCTCGCAGCTCGCCTGTTGAAGGCCAAGGAGACGTGAAAACACTGGCCTGATTGCGGGGACCTTTCGTATATTAACTCCACCAACAGTACTGTTTTTCTCCACAAACTGACAGAACTCATGCACAGAACAGTTGTCAGTTCACGCGCTGATCATTTAAATGGTCCGTGATCTGGGCGGAAAAAAAATGTCAAAGAGAATCATACCTATTTTAGGTATTTTCGGTTAGTTTATGATTTCATGTCATAGCTTTTGTTGGTAATATATATTTCACTTTTTGAAATGGCAGCATTCACGTG
>NC_090250.1:27123531-27136031 GCF_037325665.1 Littorina saxatilis | reverse complement strand
AATGGAACAGTTCTAAAGCAAGCATTTTAACCTCCTGGGGAGAATGTGAACCTCAGTTGTACACTATATCCCAACGTTTTTCCCCCTCAACATCAGGAAGAAGCTATCATAGAAAAACAGAAAGTCGCGTAAGGCGAAATTACTACATTTAGTCAAGCTGTGGAACTCACAGAATGAAACTGAACGCACTGCATTTTTTCACAATGACTGTAGTCCGCCGCTAGTGCAAAAGGCAGTGAAAGTGACGAGCCTGTTCAGCGCGGTAGCGGTTGCGCTGTGCTGCATAGCACGCTTTACTGTACCTCTCTTCGTTTTAACTTTCTGAGCGTGTTTTTAATCAAAACATATCATATCTATTATATATGATTTTGGAATCAGGAACCGACAAGGAATAAGATGAAATTGTTTTTAAAACGATTTCGGAAATTTAATTTTAATCATAATTTTTATATTTTTAATTTTCAGAGCTTGTTTTTAATCCGAATATAACATATCGATATGTTTTTGGAATCAGAACATGATGAAGAATAAAATAAAAGTAATTTTGGATCGTTTTATAAAAAAAATAATTTTAATTACAATTTTCAGATTCTTAATGACCAAAGTCATTAATTAATTTTTAAGCCTCCATGCTGAAATGCAATACCGAAGTCCGGCCTTCGTCGAAGATTGCTTGGCCAAAATTTCAATCAATTTGATTGAAAAATGAAGGTGTGACAGTGCCGCCTCAATTTTTACAAAAAGCCGGATATGACGTCATAAAAGACCTTTATCGAAAAAATGAAAAAAAGGTCTGGGGATTTCATACCCAGGAACTCTCATGTAAAATGTCATAAAGATCGGTCCAGTAGTTTAGTCTGAATCGCTCTACACACACACACGCACAGACACACACACACACATACACCACGACCCTCGTCTCGATTCCCCCTCTATGTTAAAACATTTAGTCAAAACTTGACTAAATGTAAAAGCCTGAAGCACAAAAACAAACTTTTACAAGCCCTAAACAATCATAATAAAACGGTTGCATGCATTGACCAAATCACACCATTTCTCTGCCCAAAGGCCGCCGGACTATTGTCCCTAATACGGTCCCTAACGGTCGATGAAATGATGGCCGTCTGGGCTAACTGTATCATCAGGGAGGACTCATGTTTCCGCTGCACGTCCGTGTGTGTGTTTCTGTCTGTCTGGTCCCAAGTGTGCCGTGTAAATGGCCCCTCTTCAGCCTACCACCTAAGAGCTTGTACGGAAAGTCCGTAGGGAAACATTCTTTGCTCCCACTTTCCCTCTTCTTCGTTCTGTGAGTAGGGGGAACTTTCCTCATAGGGAGCGTTCATTACGTGATATTTTGGTCGACCTAAGAAATTGTATATGTGTGTGTGTGTGTGTGTGTGTGTGTGTGTGTGTGTGTGTGTGTGTGTGTGTGTGTGTGTGTGTGTGTGTGTGTGTGTGTGTGTGTGTGTGTTTCCCGTACATATCAAAGGGATGGACTAAGACGTCTGCTTTGCCCTCAGATTTTGCAATAGGCGATTTCTGCGACTTTCCCTCTTTTTCGTTCTGTGGGTGTCAAGAGTAGGGGAACCTGTCCTCACAGGGAGCGGTTGTGACATAAATTTTGGTCCACAAAATGTTTGCCTCCTAGGAGACGTGCCCCATTTGAAAGACTTGACAGGGTGGGTTTTTCCCCCTTATATTATATTACAGGGATGGGTTAAGGCGTCTGCTTTGCCCTCAGATTTTGCAATCGTCTATGTCTAAGATCTTTCATCTTCACACGCTTTGCTGGCTAACAGTACATATTTTCATCAAAGAGGTTGTTTAGATGTTGAGGGCGGTTACTCGGAACCTTCTAATCTCAGTTGTAGTCCTTTTGCTTCCCACTGACTGCTATGCAGATGACCTTCGCTGCTAACCGTGGCAATAATAATCAACTATCGAGGAATCCACCGTAAACAATACCAGCCACAAAACAAAACTTACGTTGACCTCTGCTCCTAACAAACGACATCAATAATGCAAGCAACCCTCAGTCCTTACACCTAGTACTCTCTACGCTACCTGATTAGGCGTGTCATTCTTCGTCAATATTTCCCGGCTCTCACGATCGCTGGAGAGCCCTCCGTCTACTAGGGACTTTAGGTCACTCGTGGTTAACGTTAACGTAACCGTAAGCAACATCTAACATTGCACAATACAGCGCAGGCGAGGAGAGGTCCGCCGTCAAACAAGCTAACTTCATACAGCTCGCCTAGTTTTACGGCCTGTGGTCTTGCGGTTTGAAGGCCATTACATCTAACCCAGTTGCGCAACGTACACAATCCTTGACTACCACTACAGTAATATTCATAACGGAGTCAAGCTTAACGCCCCTAATATCTCTCCCCCGCCCCCACCCACCCACACACGATCAATGAAGTGACCGGTGGTCTGTACTTACTGCAATACACTCTCCTATACTCTCCCTCAACGGTGCTTGTTCCTCCTAACGACCCTCCGGCTCTTTCGCGTCCCTGTGCGCGGCTAAGTAATGCCAGTAAGCTCTGGTCATCCTTGCTTTTGACCGCAGAAATGAGGAATAATGTTGGGTCGCATTGATAGATAGGTCAAAGACAGGGGGGAGGGGGGTAGGGAGGAAGGAAGGGACAATTTCTGTGACCTTCATCTCTTCCATCTGTCCCTTTCTGGGGCACACAGAGCTAAGAACCAAACTGTGTGTGTTTGGTGTGTGTGTATGTGTGTGTGTGCGCGCGCGTTTGTATGTGTGTGAGTGTGTGCGTGCGTGCGTGCGTGTGGGCAGGTGTGTGTGCGTGTGCCGTTGTCTACATACGCGCACGCGGGATGTTCAGGCATTCGTTCGTTTGATTTTGTCTGAAGCTTATCTCGGTCATCCTGTTTGCTTTTCCAGAGACAAAAAAAACAAAGGAAGCTGATTTAAAACATTTCTTAGACAGAATATTGATCCGATTTCTCTGTCAGACTCTAACAGAGCAGGACCCGCTTTTGGAGTTTTTAATGATGGTGTAGACGTCTTCCGAAAGCACAAAAAGAGTTGAACCCCGATTTTTGAGTAATTATGGGGGATTTTGTCAGATTTCCTTGCTCTTTTCTCCCATCTTTCCCGACTTCTTCTTAATGCATAAAAAGTGCAGGATCTGGGTTTTGAGAGCGTTTATATCAGACTTCATCCGACTTTCACACAAGAACGCACGGATGCACAAACATACACACACCACACACAGACACACACACAAACACACACACACACAGACACACACACACACACACACACACATACACACACACACACACACCCTCCAGCAACCCGTCTTCCATTATGTCAACTTCTTATCCAGCCCCCTTCTCCCCCCCCCCCCCCCCCCTTCACCACCCTCATCTTTTCAAAACACTCCCCTACTCCCTCTTTCCATCCCCACTGTGAACTCACTTTTCTAATTTCTGCAGAAGCTGATTAGTTACGGAGCATTTCCTCTTCAACAAAAACCCTTTAGGCGCCCTGGAGACTTTTTTTTTTTTTTTTAAAGAAACAGTAGTTCTAAAGCTCTACTCCTGTGGGGATTGGCCTCAAGTTACAGCTCAAAAGTCTTGTCCTTCATCACTTCCGTCAAAACCTCCCTTTGTTGTTGTTGTTTTTCTTCTTCTTGTGTGTGTGTGTGGAGGGGGGGGGAATTGTTGTTGGTTTTAATTGTTTTTTTCCATCATCTTTCCAAAATGAAATTCCGTTTAAATATTTACTGCATTAAGTTTACTTTTACAATCTGATTATCCACATTGTTTTTGTCTACGACATCCTGTTTCTAACCGAATGCACATAAAAATTTTTCCTGAACGTCGGTTAATTGCTAATGATTGTTATTTAATTGGTTAGTTGTTACCATTGTTATTTAATTGGTTAGTTGTTACCCTTGTTATTTAATTGGTTAGTTGTTATCCTTGTTATCTAATTGGTTAGTTGTTACTATTGTTATTTAATTGGTTAGTTGTTACCCTTGTTATTTAATTGGTTAGTTGTTACCCTTGTTATTTAATTGGTTAGTTGTTACCCTTGTTATCTAATTGGTTAGTTGTTACCATTGTTATTTAATTGGTTAGTTGTTACCCTTGTTATCTAATTGGTTAGTTGTTACCCTTGTTATTTAATTGGTTAGTTGTTACCCTTGTTATTCAATTGGTTAGTTGTTACCCTTGTTATTTAATTGGTTAGTTGTTACCCTTGTTATTTAATTGGTTAGTTGTTACCCTTGTTATTTAATTGGTTAGTTGTTACCATTGTTATTTAATTGGTTAGTTGTTACCCTTGTTATTTAATTGGTTAGTTGTTACCCTTGTTATTTAATTGGTTAGTTGTTACCCTTGTTATTTAATTGGTTAGTTGTTACCATTGTTATCTAATTGGTTAGTTGTTACCCTTGTTATCTAATTGGTTAGTTGTTACTATTGTTATTTAATTGGTTAGTTGTTACCCTTGTTATCTAATTGGTTAGTTGTTACCATTGTTATCTAATTGGTTAGTTGTTACCCTTGTTATCTAATTGGTTAGTTGTTACCATTGTTATTTAATTGGTTAGTTGTTACCCTTGTTATCTAATTGGTTAGTTGTTACTATTGTTATTTAATTGGTTAGTTGTTACCCTTGTTATTTAATTGGTTAGTTGTTACCCTTGTTATTTAATTGGTTAGTTGTTACCCTTGTTATCTAATTGGTTAGTTGTTACCATTGTTATTTAATTGGTTAGTTGTTATCCTTGTTATCTAATTGGTTAGTTGTTACCCTTGTTATTTAATTGGTTAGTTGTTACCCTTGATATTTAATTGGTTAGTTGTTACCCTTGTTATCTAATTGGTTAGTTGTTACCCTTGTTATCTAATTGGTTAGTTGTTACCCTTGTTATTTAATTGGTTAGTTGTTACCATTGTTATTTAATTGGTTAGTTGTTACCCTTGTTATTTAATTGGTTAGTTGTTACCCTTGTTATTTAATTGGTTAGTTGTTACCATTGTTATTTAATTGGTTAGTTGTTACCATTGTTATTTAATTGGTTAGTTGTTACCCTTGTTATCTAATTGGTTAGTTGTTACCATTGTTATTTAATTGGTTAGTTGTTACCCTTGTTATTTAATTGGTTAGTTGTTACCATTGTTATTTAATTGGTTAGTTGTTACCCTTGTTATTTAATTGGTTAGTTGTTACCCTTGTTATTTAATTGGTTAGTTGTTACCATTGTTATTTAATTGGTTAGTTGTTACCCTTGTTATTTAATTGGTTAGTTGTTACCCTTGTTATTTAATTGGTTAGTTGTTACCCTTGTTATTCAATTGGTTAGTTGTTACCCTTGTTATCTAATTGGTTAGTTGTTACCCTTGTTATTTAATTGGTTAGTTGTTACCCTTGTTATTTAATTGGTTAGTTGTTACCATTGTTATTTAATTGGTTAGTTGTTACCATTGTTATTTAATTGGTTAGTTGTTACCCTTGTTATTTAATTGGTTAGTTGTTACCCTTGTTATTTAATTGGTTAGTTGTTACCATTGTTATTTAATTGGTTAGTTGTTACCCTTGTTATTTAATTGGTTAGTTGTTACCCTTGTTATCTAATTGGTTAGTTGTTACCATTGTTATCTAATTGGTTAGTTGTTACCCTTGTTATTTAATTGGTTAGTTGTTACCATTGTTATTTAATTGGTTAGTTGTTACCCTTGTTATTTAATTGGTTAGTTGTTATCCTTGTTATCTAATTGGTTAGTTGTTACCCTTGTTATTTAATTGGTTAGTTGTTACCCTTGTTATTTAATTGGTTAGTTGTTACCCTTGTTATTTAATTGGTTAGTTGTTACCATTGTTATTTAATTGGTTAGTTGTTACCCTTGTTATCTAATTGGTTAGTTGTTACCCTTGTTATTTAATTGGTTAGTTGTTACCCTTGTTATTTAATTGGTTAGTTGTTACCCTTGTTATTTAATTGGTTAGTTGTTACCATTGTTATTTAATTGGTTAGTTGTTACCCTTGTTATTTAATTGGTTAGTTGTTACCCTTGTTATTTAATTGGTTAGTTGTTACCCTTGTTATCTAATTGGTTAGTTGTTACCATTGTTATCTAATTGGTTAGTTGTTACCCTTGTTATTTAATTGGTTAGTTGTTACCCTTGTTATCTAATTGGTTAGTTGTTACCCTTGTTATTTAATTGGTTAGTTGTTACCCTTGTTATTTAATTGGTTAGTTGTTACCCTTGTTATTTAATTGGTTAGTTGTTACCATTGTTATCTAATTGGTTAGTTGTTATCCTTGTTATTTAATTGGTTAGTTGTTACCATTGTTATTTAATTGGTTAGTTGTTACTATTGTTATCTAATTGGTTAGTTGTTACCCTTGTTATTTAATTGGTTAGTTGTTACCCTTGTTATTTAATTGGTTAGTTGTTACCATTGTTATTTAATTGGTTAGTTGTTACCCTTGTTATTTAATTGGTTAGTTGTTACCCTTGTTATTTAATTGGTTAGTTGTTACCCTTGTTATTCAATTGGTTAGTTGTTACCCTTGTTATTTAATTGGTTAGTTGTTACCCTTGTTATTTAATTGGTTAGTTGTTACCATTGTTATTTAATTGGTTAGTTGTTACCCTTGTTATTTAATTGGTTAGTTGTTACCCTTGTTATTTAATTGGTTAGTTGTTACCCTTGTTATCTAATTGGTTAGTTGTTACCCTTGTTATTTAATTGGTTAGTTGTTACCCTTGTTATTCAATTGGTTAGTTGTTACCCTTGTTATCTAATTGGTTAGTTGTTACCATTGTTATTTAATTGGTTAGTTGTTACCCTTGTTATCTAATTGGTTAGTTGTTACCCTTGTTATCTAATTGGTTAGTTGTTACCCTTGTTATTTAATTGGTTAGTTGTTACCATTGTTATTTAATTGGTTAGTTGTTACCCTTGTTCCCTCAGATGCGAGGGCTGATTCAAAACAAGCAGCAATTGCTTATATCATTTCTCTCGTAAATAAAACATTATCTTATCCTATCTTATCGTACCCCCCTCCTCCACACACCTCTCTCCATTGTCATTCAACTGTAACAGTATGTGATCGGCCAGCAAACCTCAAGTTTCCTTGACGGCAACTAGACAAGTTTCGTTACAGCTGGAATGCTCATTACGCTAACACAATCTTAATCGTACTCCCCACCTGTGCGGTCAGGTCAAAGCCATAAAGGTATCGCTATCGATTAAATGATAAGATCTCTGTTGTAATGACCGAACACAGCCGATGATAAGCTCTAAGGGCCATTTCTGTCGGTTTGAGTAAATATGAGTATTTTTCTGTCTGTCTGAGCGACTGAGCAGTAGCACCTGCAATAAAAGAAATTGTCCCTACCGCGTGATCTGACGTGAGAGGAACAGTTTGGTCAAGATAATTGACATGGGGACTAAAGAATGTGTCTTTTGTTGGGAGGTGACCGCTTGTCAAAGGGACTCACGTCACAGGTAAGCTTAAAACCAACCCTGTTGTCTACATTTATGGATAATGGGCGAGCGGGGGGGAGGGGGGGGGGTGGTGGTTGCACCGGTGATACATCTTTCAGTTAATAGAACCAACACAACAATAAAATGTATATATAAAAGTGCTTCATGGGAAAACTTGAGTTGGGACACTGAAGTCAGAGGAAGAAAATGTTCCATTTTTATGTAACATTTTAATTAACAATAAAGTGTTGTTATTGTTATTGTTAGTGTATGGATGTGGTAAAGGGGGGGGGGGTGCAGGTGGGGCAATCGAAGCGTAACTGACAAGGCAAGTAAGACTTGCATCTGTTTGAGTTTCGTCTGCCAGTGACTTGATTCTGATGACTGCGAAGTAATAAAATAAATCCAAAGACAAAGAGACTGCCAACGTTCCAAAATTCAGAATTAAAAAAAAGAGAAAGGTAGGTTGTTGGAACGTTTGCTATTGACAAAACAATACATTCACAGATATTTCGACCCAACGGTCTTTTAAAGGTACTGAACTTGTCAAATCCAGGTGAACGGAGCCCCTGGGGCTTTTAGTTATACCTCAGGCAGCTATCCGTTAGAAGAACTACCAAGTTTCATTGACTTGCACCCAAAAAGTCAAGAACTGCGATTTTTTTACGAATAAATTTTGTACTCGGACCCGGCTGGTCTTGACCTATTTTTGGATCTAAATTTAGATCGGGTATATCACCACATCATGCACAAAAAGACATGTCACTAACAAACTGTGTCAGACGTCATCATGAGTTTGTGTAAAACAAAATGGAGGCCGAAATCACTCAGTTGAATCGAACTCCGACCAAACACCACGTAACAACTAGGTTAATTTATGCAATCGCGTGAACAAGAAACTGTCGAGCTTCACAGATGTCGTCGTTGGGTAGTTTTGGGTTTGTTTTACTACCATAGGAGGATTTTTGAACTGTAAATGCACTCGGCTGCAACAAAAACGCAAAACGAAGGCTGTGAGCTGCACTGTGCCTTTAAGTGAACAGACAAACAAATATTCACACAAAACTTATCTTGATACATGTAGTTCTATCAGTTTACGTCCACTCGTCAGGAAGCCGAGCGATTCATTCATTCGCTCTGCTTCCTGACGAGTGGACGTAAACTGATAGAACTATCAAAATAAGTTTTGTGTGAATATTTGTTTGTCTGTTCACTTAAAAGACCGTTGGGTCGAAATATCTGTGAATGTATTGTTTTGTCAATAACAAACGTTCCAACATAAACAGACCTGTTTACCCTAAACCTGAGGCAAGAGTACTTTTTCAAAAAGTTAAGTGTATTTTTCAAAAAGTTGGTGTACTTGGCAAGCAAAGCCATATGGGCTAGGCAAAACGTATGCCGTGGGTGCAAACGTGTTTGTGTAAGAATAGCATGTCTTGTGAACATCTTCAGAATTTAACTCCTTCCGATACAACAGGGATAAAACAATTTTATTTACCTGTCAGTTTATAACATTATAACCAGTGTCTTCCAAGCAGATTGATAATGAAAAGATGAAGTTCGTGAAATAACATCTGCGGTTGACAGTGGCAAGTTCATTTTTACAATCATCTCAGAAAATATTGCTCCAGCACGGACTACAGCCTTTTTTTCTGGCAGGATTTGCTTTGCGGGAATGAACTTCATAATTCCTTGGCAGCTTTCAGCGGATTTCTTTGCAGCAACCTTGTCCATGTGAGTTTTGGAACTGCAGTGTCGTTCGATGTCATATTTCCCAGCATGGGCAACGGAAAAATCTGATTTACAATACTTGCAGTGTGCATGACTTTTTCCCATAGTAGACTCCACAATTCCTGGCTCTTTCTTATATTTCTCCAAGAAAATCTGCTGCTTCTGCTGTTTAGACTTGGTACAGTCATCCGAAACTGGCACATTTTACCGCTTCATTTTGCCACGATTGTCCAGACGATCGCACGTGCCAACAACTGAACAAGGTTTCCACAGCTGAAGACTCGCTGTCATAGTTATCTCCCTTCGACCGAAACCGGTATCAGTTGTACCATCCCGTAATCAGCACACCAACACCGGAAAACGTATTCTTGACTTTTTCTTATGCGTATTTTGTGCGTGTGTCGTATATTTGCGTACCGATAATAATTTGGCGTACAAAATCGTACAAATCGTACTGGTAAACAGGTCTGCAACAACCTACTTTTCTTGTTTTTTGATTGCGAAGTGATAAGGACAGGGCTACGCTCCGCTTTATGATAATGACGCCCTGGCAGAAAATAACCATACCATTGTGCCCACAAGTCCAGAATGAGTTGGCGAGGGTCTGTCATTAGGAAAAATGACATTAGATTGATGCTTCGTCTCTGCAAATGTAGTACTACTGCGGAGGGGCGTGTATGCTTGTGCGTCGGTTGTTGTTGAACATTTAGTGGTGGTGGTCGTCGTCCTGGTGTGTCTTTCTGTCTGTCTATTTGTCTGTTTGCGCGCGCAAGTTGCTTGTTTAATTCTTCAGTATCTGTCTGCCTGTCTGTCAGTGTTCGTACAACTGAACAGGAACTTTTTTCTCTCGATCAGGCAGCAATTCTCTGTGTCAGTTGACACAAGGCATACATGACTCATTGTTTGGCAAAAAGCACGTGCTTATGTGCATTAATTTGCTTCCGTGCGTGCGTGTCTGCAAGCCTGTCTGCACATGCTGGTTTCCTCGATCACAGGAAAACAACAAGGGGCAATGGGAAACCACTTGTGTCTGTTTTTCACTGCACTTTCCCTCCGTGTATGTTCTCGTGCTGAAGACCAAGCAGCCACAAGCTACAGAAAGGGGGGGGGGGGGGGGGGGGGGGGGATGGGTGATGGGGTTGGGGGCGGAGGGGGACTAGAGAGAGAGAGAGATATAACAGAAACAAATCCTGTTCGAAGGTAATGGTAAGAGATAGAGAGAGAGAGAGAGAGGGGGGGGGGGGAAGGGAGTGGGCGGTGCGTGGGGGGGGGGGGGGGGGCTGGGTAGTGAGATAAGAGAAAACTTCCTGTTCAAAGGTAATGGACGGACAGATAGACTGATAGAGCGTTTTAACTATATGAAGTAGTAAACAGATACAGATAACAAAGAAACACGAAGAAGAAAGAAAACAAGTCGCGTAAGGCGAAAATACAACATTTAGTCAAGCTGTCGAACTCACAGAATGAAACTTAACACAATGCAATTTTTCAGCAAGACCGTATACTCGTAGCATCGTCAGTCCACCGCTCATGGCAAAGGCAGTGAAATTGACAAGAAGAGCGGGGTAGTAGTTGCGCTGAGAAGGATAGCACGCTTTTCTGTACCTCTCTTCGTTTTAACTTTCTGAGCGTGTTTTTAATCCAAACATATCATATCTATATGTTTTTGGAATCAGGAACCGACAAGGAATAAGATGAAAGTGTTTTTAATTGATTTCGAAAATTTAATTTTGATCATAATTTTTATATTTTTAATTTTCAGAGCTTGTTTTTAATCCAAATATAACATATTTATATGTTTTTGGAATCAAAAAATGATGAAGAATAAGATGAACGTAAATTTGGATCGTTTTATAAAAATTTTTTTTTTTACAATTTTCAGATTTTTAATGACCAAAGTCATTAATTAATTTTTAAGCCACCAAGCTGAAATGCAATACCGAAGTCCGGCCTTCGTCGAAGATTCCTTGGCCAAAATTTCAATCAATTTGATTGAAAAATGAGGTTGTGACAGTGCCGCCTCAACTTTTACAAAACGCCGGATATGACGTCATCAAAGACATTTATCAAAAAAATGAAAAAAACGTTCGGGGATTTCATACCCAGGAACTCTCATGTCAAATTTCATAAAGATCGGTCCAGTAGTTTACTCTGAATCGCTCTACACACACACACACACACACACACACACACACACACACACACACACACACACACACACACACACACACACACACATACACCACGACCCTCGTCTCGATTCCCCCTCTATGTTAAAACATTTAGTCAAAACTTGACTAAATGTAAAAATTGCGTCTCCGAAAAGGAACCCACACGTACGCAGTAAATCAACACGACTCCACGGCCCACCGCAGCCTCTTATTTCACCACCTTACCCTACAATCTATGTCAAGAGAGGCTATTGTGGTTGGAATGGATGATTCTGATGTAAATGCTTTGTTTCAAATGTTTTTATTACTGTATGCGGATGATACTGTGATCTGCTCAGAGTCTGAAAAAAAACCTGCAAGAATGTTTAAACAAAATGCACGAATACTGTTTAAAATGGCGTCTAAATATTAATGTAAACAAAACGAAAGTTATAGTTTTTTCCAGAGGTAAAATTAGAAATAAACCATTGTTTACGTATAATGGCAATTTAATCGAAGTAGTGTTTGATGTAATGTACTTGGGCCTTAAAATTAATTATAATAATACATTTTCAGTCGCACAGAAGAATCTATATGATCGTGCCTCAAGGGCAATGTTTGTTCTCTTGCGTACTTGTAGACAATTGTCACTGCCTGTGGATATACAAGTTGACCTGTTCGATAAAATGATTGCTCCAATCTTACTATATGGATGTGAGGTATGGGGTTTTGGTTCCTGTGAACTTGCTACTAAACTTCAATTGCGTTTTTATAAAATTGTTTTCAAACTAAGAAAATCAACTCCAAATGCTATGATATTTGGCGAACTTGGAAGATATCCACTAGATGTTAATATGAAATGTAGAATGCTTTGCTATTGGTATAAACTGATTAGTCCTATTCATAAAAATAAATTTTCAAGTATTGTGTATTGCTTTACTTATAAATTGTATATCAACAAGATGATTGAATCTAATTATTTATGTTTTATTGAAAAAAACTTAAATGAAATTGGTCTCTCTGGCCTTTGGACTTTTCAAGAAAATGTTCAATACTCAAGCGCATGGTTTAAAACGAAAGTAAAAAGAAGCTTGTATGACCAGTATATCCATAAATGGTTTACAGAAATTGGAACAAA
>NC_090250.1:26643531-26806031 GCF_037325665.1 Littorina saxatilis | reverse complement strand
AGTGATGACGTCAGTGACGCAGATTGCGTAGGATTTGGAGTCATGTTGGATAAAGTGTGTACTACCCGTCTCCACGGTGACATCACTGATAAAAACTCTACCCCAAGACAATCAAAAAAGGTAGGTTTTGGTTTCGACAAGTTGAAGAATTTCGTTCACATGTAAATGCCCATCATGTGTGGTTGTTTGAATACGAATAAACTTTATTGTCATGAAACGTAGTGTTTATAAGACACGGGAAGATAAATAACCAAATGATTTCATTGTTTCTTTTTTTGGAAGCAAATATATATACAAATTCTACCAATTTAGTTTGTACATTGTCTACTTGCAAAAATGTTTGTGTGTGTGTGTTTGTGTGCGTGCGTGTGTATGTGTGCGTGTGCGTATGCGTGTGTGCGTGCGTGCGTGCGTGAGTGCGAGCGCGCGTGTGTGTGTATGTGTGTGTGTGTGTGTGTGTGTGTGTGTGTGTGTGTGTGTGTGTATGTGGATGTATGTAATTTGTGTGTGTGTATTCTTTAACTCATTCTGTAAATTTCGACTGTATGTCCGTGCGTCAGTCCGAAACATGTCTGTAACTACGTGTTACGAATAATATCTACTGATCATTGCCATACATATAATGTTGTTTGTCTCAGTTTTCATTCGCAATAATCATGTCCCTTTCTCTGGACTTGATCTTACTGTCACAGTCCCCTGTATATCTGTCTATCCGTCTAACCTGTCTGTGTGTCTGTTTGTCGGTCTGTCTGTTTGTCTGTCTGTCTGTCTTTCCGTGTAGTATCTCTGTGAATTGGTGTCTGTGTTTAATGTTGCCGACGGTAGACAGAAAGTTTATAACAACAACAACAAGAAATTCCTCCGATAGGAACTACACCCCCGTCAAAGGGAAATAACCTTCTCAGTTGGTGGCAGTGAGAATGGTTATTTCCCTTTGACCAACGGGGGTGTCCGTCTATACCAGGCCTTGTATAATTTTAATCCACCAATAACTCCCTAACCGTGTGTTTGACTGGTCCCAATTTTTGTAAGGACCGTCTCAGGAATGTATAGAACCTGTTCACCAAGTTTGGTGACGATCGGTCCGTTCATTCTTGAGATCTACTTGCGAACACAAACACATCGAGTGAAACCTATACACACCCCTGTTTGTTGGGTTGTTTGCCTGCCTGCCTGCGTGTTTGTTTGTTTGTTGAATATTCTTTTTTGTTTACAGCGTGCTCTTAGATCGGGCGATCATCTACACGTGGCTATGGAAGTGGTGGAGATTGTACGTCACGACTGTGATGACGTCAGCAAGGAGCACTATGACGACACAGATGACGAACAGGAGGCGATACAGAGGGCGGCAGACGTCAGCTGTCAAGAACGGTGCCAGGCTTGGGTGGAACTACATTTCGACACTGACGACACCAGCAGTCAGAGCAGTGCTGAGAGATAACGTCACGACTAACACGTCATGCTTACGTCATGCTTACAATGAGTGCTTCTGCTGGAGTTGCAGCCCTTAGCTGATTTTGCACGTAAAAGACCTCGATCATTCTGCCAAATGTGCAGGTGGCTGATTACATCTAAAAACGCGTTCACCTGGGTAGCGCGACTCTTGTTGCTGCTAGCTTTCCATTCGGAGGAAGCGACCCGAATTTCCCAGCAATGAGATGATAAGGACATGGAAATGAAATGGAAAGGCATTATAATAAAATAAAAACCAGATATTGTAACTATGACTGGTGTCTTTGTATCCTTGTCGTTTGAGCCCTGTAAACAAAAGTTCTACCCCCGAAGTTAGCTCAGCAGAAGCACACAGTGTCATTAGTGACGCGTTAGTTGATGACATCAAGTTTTGACGTGAAACACGCGACTTTCAGAAACTCAAGACGTAGAGGTTACATGCCGAGTCTCAGTGATTATCAAAAATAATGGTCGAAGTTAGCGGATCATGAAAAATGCGAGCTTCAGCGAGCTTTTTCATGACCGCGAACTGAGACCATTATTTTTGATAATCACTGAGACGAGGTATGTAACCTCTTTATCCCTCCTTTCTTCAGTTATTCAAAGAAAAGAGGAGTTTTTGTGCGAAAGTTTGATCAAATCATATTCACCCAACCAGTCTACCTGCGCAGGCGATCGATTAATGCGCCGCGTTGTATAGTTCCGTGCAAATCATTCAAATCTGTTCACACTTCTTGTCAGTTTCCATGTTTTGAACTAAAATCAAGTACACAGTTATGTTGTCATTCTGCTGTGGCGGTAAAGGCAGATAGTGTGTGTTCTGTTCATGTTTTGGTATCGCTCAGGAAATGTTCTTTCCTCGAATGTGACTAGCAGACGAAGTTTTACACCCGTGTTCCAACGCTAAAAACTGTATGAAGTTTAGTTTTCTGGGGAAAAATAGTGTATAAAACCGCTGCATGTTCTTCAAGTTGATTAAATGTTTGCAATTGATTGCGTGTGATCTGTTTATAAAATGAAATATTGTTGAAAACTGACCGTCGGATTGCAGTCTTGTCGATGGAGCCAAAATCTGGAAGGGGAACTACTCGTGTCGCTAGACAAAGTATGAGAGTTACTTTTCCTTGGAATCTTGCTAGCGATAAACGATTGTGCACGGCAGATCTGAATTCAAAAAACAACCAAACTCATGGATTTTATATTGAGATTCATGTGTTCAAGCCTGTAGTTGCTGGTTTAAATGCGGTATGGTTGTATTGTTTGCTCCAGAAATGTATATTTTGTACGTTAGAGTGTTCTGAACTTTTGAGTCGCAAAAAGTAGATCCACAATGTGTACAGTCTCTACCCATGAGCTATCGAGGATTCAGGCCCGTTGTTGGGTAAGTGATTTTGGTTGTTGGGTAAGTTACCGAAAAATAACTAGCCCTACAAGTTTACAGAGAGAAAGAAGCAGAGGGGGGGATAATGACACATTAAATGGCTAGAAGTGTGTGTGGTGTGCTGATTTGCAATATGATAAATGTGACGCAATTTTGTCGCTCTGGTTGACTTCGGTGACGTATTAAAAAAAATGAGGTATTGTTCAGCATGGAATTTTTCCCATAATACATCGGTGATGACATTTTCGTACGATAAAAACTTTCTGTGATATTTCATATAGGCCTACTTTGGAGGAAAAGAAAGAAGGGGGGGGGGGGGGGGGGGACAAATAGGTGCCTGACGATGTGAAAAACGAGTGACGCCAAAACTGGAAGCATAAAGCAACGTTGCTGGAATAATTCACGAAGCGAGTGTGCGAGTTTAGAATAATGTCAGTGTATTCATTTTATGATGCTGCAGTAAGTTATTGTAAAAAGTGTCTATTTTAGGTGTAGTGAAAACCGAAATGACTCAAATACACCACTGGTAACAGAGCCAAAATGTAAGTGCAGATAGACCATTTAAACTGCCTTGAATATTGCTTGTGTGATTATCAGTGGTGTCTCATTACCACCCACACGAACAATGATTAGTGATGATTGTTTTTATTTTAAATTTAAAAAAAATTATTTACTTATTTATTTATGTTATTTTGTCTCAAATAAAATACAGGGCACTTGCGACTATACAGAAACCAAAACTTCAAATGTTCTTTTTACATTTAGTCAAGTTTTGACTAAATGTTTTAACGTAGAGGGGGGAATCGAGACGAGGGTCGTGGTGTATGTGTGTCTGTGTGTCTGTGTGTGTGTGTAGAGCGATTCAGACTAAACTACTGGACCGATCTTTATGAAATTTGACATGAGAGTTCCTGGGTATGAACATTTTTTTGATAAATGTCTTTGATGACGTCATATCCGGCTTTTCGTGAAAGTTGAGGCGGCACTGTCACGCGGCCCTCATTTTTCAACCAAATTGGTTGAAATTTTTGTCAAGTAATCTTCGACGAAGCCCGGACTTCGGTATTGCATTTCAGCTTGGTGGCTTAAAAATTAATTAATGACTTTGGTCATTAAAAATCTGAAAATTGTAAAAAAAATATTTTTTTTATAAAACGATCCAAATTTACGTTCATCTTATTCTCCATCATTTGCTGATTCCAAAAACATATAAATATGTTATATTTGGATTAAAAACAAGCTCTGAAAATTAAATATATAAAAATTATTATCAAATTTTTTTTCGAAATCAATTTAAAAACACTTTCATCTTATTCCTTGTCGGTTCCTGATTCCAAAAACATATAGATATGATATGTTTGGATTGAAAACACGCTCAGAAAGTTAAAACGAAGAGAGGTACAGAAAAGCGTGCTATCCTTCTCAGCGCAACGAATACCCCGCTCTTCTTGTCAATTCCACTGGCACTGCCTTTGCCACGGGCGGTGGAGTGACGATGCTACGAGTATACGGTCTTGCTGCGTTGCGTTGCGTTCAGTTTCATTCTGTGAGTTCGACAGCTACTTGACTAAATGTTGTATTTTCGCCTTACGCGACTTGTTTACAATTACAAGCAGAAGTTCTTGTTTGACTAACTGCCTTTGATTTAATCAATGATGAAAACGGTAAAAAGGAAAACGCATAGAGAAGTTTGAAATCAAACTGGAGATATGTAATTGGTTTGGCAAGTCAGTAAATGAGCGAGCATATGATAAGGCCCCCAAAAAAAGTCTGTTTACGGTATCCCGACCGACCTTATTTTTTCGCGCGACCCAAGACTTTTTTGGGGCATTTTAGGAAAAAAAAATAATAAAATCTTAGTTTTTTGGAGAAAAAAAAAAATCCCGACCTACCGACCCTATTTTTTTTGCCTATGTTATCGTAAACAAACTATTTTGTTGTTGTTGGCTTTAAAGGAATGGAGACAAAAGGGGAAGGGAAACAACCCTGTGTCGAAAGTTACGTTTCTTGAAAGGTGCAAGGTGGTCACAAGTAAAAATATAAAAGGGAATGATCGGGCGTTTTTGAACTTCTGTCAGCTAGATGTGCTATTAATCTATGCTTATTTTAGTTTCTGTTTGTTTGGTCTATTTATTATTAAACTTTGCTTACAGTGCTTCAAAAGACTACTCTTATACATGTATGTTTGATAGTTCCACCATCCGTGACGTAGACGACAGACAGATAGACAGACAGGCAGAATTACAGACAGAAACACACTCACACACACACACGCACACACACACACACACACACACGAACGAACGCACTCACGCACACATGCACACGTACTTATAGTTCAATCTTTGTCGTTTCAAAGAAGAGTTTTGACCTTAGCCTCATTTAAAGACATCTGCTGACTTACCAGGCTTATAAATAGCCGGTGTCGAGCATATATCGGGTTTGTCACCCGTATCAGTTTCAAGAAATAATAGCACCAATGTTCTGTCTGGCCGCATGATTGTCAGTTTGAGTGAAATGATGGGGTGTTTCAAATTGTAATTAACGCTAGCCTTGAACAGTGTGTGAGTCATCCCCCAAAATCGGAGTATGGCTGCCTAAATTGCTGGGTTAAAAACAGTCATACACGTAAAAACCCACTCGTGCAGACAACACGACTGCACGTCGGAGTTTTAACCCATGAACGGTAAGAGAAAGAAGAACAAGAAGAAGACCTGCATGACGTCTGCAGTGCAAGGTACGTGTAAACGTAAGCTTTCTCGGTATTACGTCGGAAACGATGTATTTTTAGTACACGTTAGGGGTTGGTCCCGATCGATTCACCATTATCACTAGAATGTGTTTCTGTTCTGGATAACAGACGTTACACATAATCTGTGGCTGTTGTGGTGATGTGGTCACAGTCTGCTTATCGTGACCCTGCACCCAGACGCACGTACACGTATGTGTGTATGTATGGATCTCTGTGTGTGTGTGTGTGTGTGTGTGTCTGTCTGTCTGTCTGTCTGTCTGTCTGTCGTGGGTGTGTGTGTGTGTGTGTGTGTGTTTGTGTGTGCGTGTGTATGTGTGTGTGGGTGTGTGTGTGTGTGTTTGTCGACGGAGGGACGTAGTGGCGGTCTGCTCTCTGGAGGGGACGCTCACTCAGTCTGGCTCCGCGACTTAGCAGTCAAAGTCGTTAGTACGGGGCATAGTAGGTAGTGGGCTGCGTCCGTTAGCGGCTCGGGACAGCTTTGAACACCGTCGAAGTGACTCAGCAGAAGTGCAGTGTCATCTTCCGAGGGTAGCCTATCGCAACAACCCGACATCCCTCGTCTGTAAAATCGACAAGTCTGGCATCGGAACGAAATTCAAATGTAGATGGAGCAGTGAGTGCAGGGACGGGGCGGCGAGAGAGCACACCGCCAAGACCAGCCGGGTCCGAGTACGAAATTAATTCGTAAAAAAAATCGCAGTTCTTGACTCTTTGGGTGCAAGTCAATGAAACTTGGTACAGTTCTTCTAACGGATAGCTGCCTGAGGTATGACTAAAAGCCCCAGGGGCTCCGTGCACCTGGATTTGACAAGTTCAGTACCTTTAAACTAAACGTTCCAATAATAGACCATTCAGGCTCTCTTTTGATTCTGACACTACTGTCAATCAGCACAATTAATTCGCTTAACAAAATGTCACTCTTGATTGAAAGCAGTCAAGATGATGATTGTGGGTATGTGTCCAAGTGGCGGGATGGTCTCACCTCACGCTAAAGCCTCACTCGAATCTTGTTGACAAGAAGGACTGTGTCTTTAAACATAATGGTATAATTAGATACAAATAGTTTGACAACAAATAGCTCAACAGTGGCGCAACCATTTCTTATTCAAGTTGTGAAAACTATGACTAGGTGAACTGCATAACTTTTTTTTTCTCCTCAGGAATTGATCACTGCAATGCATTATTAGCAGTTATCCATTGGGAGACTGTCCGTTGCACCTGTAGTAGGTTTGATAAAAGTCATTAACACTAAAACCCCCTTTTAAGACCTCGTGACTTTGAACAACTCCACCCCCAGAAGAGAGAAGACCCCCCCCCCCCCCCCCTTAAGACCTTCCTTTTTCAGGTTTTCTGTTCACAGCTGCTGTAAATGTACCACCATTTCAAGATTTTTTTGGAGATTTTTGAATGCCTTAAAAGAAGAGTTCCACTGTAGTCAAAGTAACAGGTAGGCAACAGCTAGGTGAAAACAGCCAGGTCATATTACAGTCAGGTACACGATAGCCAATGACTTGGAGATAACCACACAAGACAGTCGACGAGCAGTGTTTTTGAAGGTCTTAAAAGGAGGGTTCCACTGTAGTCAAAGTAACAGGTGGGCAAGAGGCGAAAACAGCAGGTAC
Organism: Littorina saxatilis; assembly: GCF_037325665.1. Classification (NCBI taxonomy): domain Eukaryota; kingdom Metazoa; phylum Mollusca; class Gastropoda; order Littorinimorpha; family Littorinidae; genus Littorina; species Littorina saxatilis. The sequence goes on along the minus strand of NC_090250.1, from coordinate 26,798,824 downwards.
ATTTACAGTGGAACCCCCCTTTTAAGACCTCCAAAAAATTGAGAAAATCAGGTCTTAAAAAGGTGGGGGTCTTAAAATGGGGGTACATTTAGTGAGGTTATGAACAGACAGTCTGAGAAAACAAGGTCTCAAAAGGGAGGGAGTCTTAAACTGGGGGGTCTTAAAAGGGGGGTTCCACTGTACTTGTAAGCCAGTGACTTGGAGATAACCACGTGACACAGCAGTGTGGAAAATGTGTACGATGAACGGGTAAAAAATATGTTTATCAGGCGTGTGTTTATACCCTGCCGTTGTCTCGTGATCGGTTATCATATGCCGTCACACTTTCTGTTCATCTGTTGACCAAGTGCATGTGTTCATTAACGAGACAAAGGCACTCGATAGAGATAAATAGTAATTTTATGAAGGATTAAAATAAAGTAATGGGCAGAGAAGCAAAATGATAAAATACATTTCTAATAAAAACATAAACATAACGACAATTAAAAAACAAACACAAAAAACAATCAAGTACACATAAAACAATCAAATTCAGCACAACACACAAATACACACACACACACACACACACACACACACACACACACACACACACACACACACAGCACATACACACACAGCACATACACACACACATACACACACACGAACACACACACACACAAACACACACGAACACACACACACACACACACACACACACACACACACACACACACACACACACAAACGCGCGCGCGCCTCTTTTGATAAACAATTGGACAGTTTCAAAAATGAGCACTCACGAATATATGCTGATAAATTCTAAACTATCAATCAATCAATCAATCAATTAAGAAAACAGCAAAACAGCACCATCAGCATGCGCCTGTGCTAGATAAAAAAATTTTAAAAAAAATGATAGGAATTGAATGTAATCAAGTGGTGAACCCAAGGGTAGGACACAGGTGTATGCACTACGCAGGTGATGTGATGTAACTTTAAGCACTCTGGATACTTTGCCTATGTGTTACGCACGTCCGCGTTAAAGTCAAGAACAGGTTAGTTTCAATGATCATTAAGAAAAACACTTTTTATCGGTTTCTCTTTGTAAACAAAATTCGAGTTCTAAAATTATGAGTGACAAATCTGTGTCGACTTCAGTCAGGTATGTTTGACTGATCTCTTGTTATTTTCAATCAATTTCTGTCTCTATGACAACTATGTAACAACTTTATTTTCAAGTTACTTTTACTGTTTCCCAGTTTTTAAACATAAAAATCAATGACAGCTACAAGAACAGGTTAATTTCTTCCCCCCTCCCCCCCAACACACACACTCTTTTAATGGACTTATCTCTGTGGAATTTGTTCTTGTGCTCAAATGATGTGTAAAGAATCTGTGACAATTTTTTAATCGATTTCTCTCTGGGAAATGTGTCCTTTGCGCTAAAAAAAAAAGTATTACTTGGTGACAATTTTCCCAACAGGTTCGTTACACTGATCCCCACTTTCTGAAATCTGTCAAACCTGTCCTAGTGCTGAAATAATGTGTGACAACAACAACAGATTGGTTTCATTGATTCCAAATTTCTGTAATCGATTTCTCTGTCAAATGTGTCCTAGTACTACACTAATGTGTATCAAATCTGTGACAGCATCAACAACAAATTACTTTCAGGATTGCCAAATTCCTGTCATCGATTTCTCTGTCCAATGTGTCCTAGTACTGAAATAGTGAGTGACAAATCTGTTATAACCTCAACAACACCTTATTTTCACTGAGGGCCCCAAAGGGTTTAAAATCGTGATCGTGATTGGCGTTTTTGACCTTTCTGTGACCGTGATTGCCGAAATTTCCATTTCTGTGATCGTGATGGGACTTTGCCCGTGATCCGTGATGACAAAAAAATCAAGTCTCGTGATCGTGATCGTCATTTGTTTTCATCATTGACTGCGGTGATCATTGACAAAAATCAAGGTAACTGTGATCGTGAAAACTAAAATTTCCCTTCCCGTGATCGTGATGATACCCCCCCCCCCCCCCCCCTTTGGGGCCCTCTTCACTGATCCTCTATTTCTGTAATCAATTTCTCTCTGTCAAATTCAGTCACCAGAGTGCTAAACTAATGTGTGAAAATTCATCGACAACCTCAACAAAAGGTTATTTTTAGTAATCACCCATTTGTTTCGTCTGTTTATGTATGTGAAATTCGCCCTAGTGCTAAAATAATGTGTGACAAATCCGTTACAACTTTAAAAACATGTTTGTCTTACGGATCCCCACTTGTTTAATTGATTTCTCTCTGAAATGCGTCATTGTGTTAAGATAATGGTTGTGAACAGTTCAGTTTGCAGTTTATATTTCTATATACAACAAATTGCCTTTCTCATAAAGGTGCATTTACAATGTGACAATCGAACTTGAAAATGACAGACTTCATATAAACTCAATGGCTATTTTCTTAGTAGAGACAACATTTCTGGATTTTCCAGCAGGATAGTAATATCAGCAAAAACTACTGCTAGCTTACTACGTATGTGTGAGTAAATAATAAACTTTAGTTGGCCTTAAAACAGAATATATGTCAGCTCTAAATACATCGCATGTAAACAAATGTCAGTCCTGTAGCGGGACATAAGTACTGGGTGCAAGGTAAAGATTTGCAATGAAAATAGCTGATAGCATAATTATCGAGACACCTGACTTGGTACATGAATCACTATCACGCCTTCAGTTAAAAAAAAGAAAAAAGAAAAGGTAGAGACCGACCTATTTAGTCTGCTGACGCGTGTAATCAATTTTTCAAAAAATATTTTGAACTTCTTCATGCATGATGCTATCTGTCATTAAGTAATCAACTTCCTTGATAAAATTTCTCCGACAATCTTTACGACCACCACCACAACCGCCACCTAAAAGACTCGCCGTCATGACCAGTAGACACAAAGAAAAGTGTAATGGAATGATTCAAAAGCAAAATGAGTAGAGACTATACACGCTCACGCATCTTCCTTTCTGATTTAAACGCATTCATTCATTCACTCATACACGCGCAGATACATACAGAAAGACAGTGAGACAGACAGAAAGACAGTGAGACAAACACACACACACACACACACACACACACACACACACACACACACACACACACACACACACATACGCACGCACGAACGCATGCACGCACGTATGCACACACATTTTCTCTATCTTAAATTCTTCCTTCACTTCACTCTCTCTCTCTCTCTCTCACGCACACACACACACACACACACACACACACACACACACACACACACACACATAAGCTCGCACGCACCCACGCATTCATGTACACACACACACATACACACACAGTCACACACACACCCACATTCACACACATAAGCTCGCACTGGCACGCACGCACGCATGCACACACACACACACACACACACACACACACACACACACACACACACACACACACAGAGGACTCGACAAGCTAGATAGTCACCTACATCTTTTAATTAACAATCGTAATAGTATCTTATTCTAACTTTAACCCTTATCTCCCAGGAAGAAAGTCTTGACGTCATTCAGCTAACATGAATCCCCATCGAGCATACCGGTAGCAGACATCTACATCTCTGTGGTAGCGTGAAAAACCTTCCACAGCCACATAACCAACAACAACCATCCAGTGGCTCATGCCTCTCCAGACTGCTCGGCACTAAAGAAGACGACTTCATTTTTTGAAGCTGTCTTGTTATAACTGAACCATCCGGTCATTATCTACCAAAGGAATTGAATTACATTGATCGAGTGGTATCGGGTAGCATTACAGAGCCATCTCCACTCATCTTTGACTGAACGATCGAGAGACCCTTCAGTCAGTTTCAATGAAGTCGCAGAATATCCTAGAGATTCTCACTACCTTCTCATTAGTTTGAGGTTGAAAGAAAACCTCTTCTGGCTTCTCCACACCCTCGTTGAAAAAGACCCAGTTTTTGTCTGTACCTAAGTCTGATCACAGAGTCTCCAAAAGATCTACAATCCGGCACTGATCTCTGACTGAAGCAAAGATCTTTCGGCCTCTATGAAGCGTGACAGAACATCCAAGACACCTTCTCGTCACTTCAAGGTTTCAAAAGGAAGCCTCTTCTGACTTTTTCCCTGTGCGGTTTGAAAATCTACAGTCACCAATTGCCTCGACCTCTTCGGTCACAACCATCATGTCTTCCTCGGATCATCTTCTGTCCGCCTCCCCAACCAAACGGGCGGGGGAGCCAATGGGTCTTCATATCAACCCGTCACGGTCCAGGGGACCCTCCGCTACCTCTGAGATGATGAAACCCCGTCAGACCCCTTCCCGTTTGCCCTCTTCTACGTCATTCCTGTCTTCTCCCACGTCACCTATGTCACCGCTGACTGACGATGACGTCTTTGCGGCCGGGGAAAGTGCACCGCTCATCTGTAAAAACCTTCGAGATCCTGAAGAGTAAGTTACTTTTGTTTGTTTGTTTGTTTGTTTGTTTGTTTGTCAATACTGCTGCTACTGGGTTCTTTTCGTTTGTGTTCTTGTTGTCGTTGTTCTTGTTGTTATTGGTGATGGTGGTAACTATGAATATTTTGTTGTTGTGGTGTTCTTGTCTCCCTTAATCTGTTTTCCTTTCAATCAATCGACAAATCAGTCAATTGCTCCGTGATTGACAGTGAGTTAGCCAGTCAGTAAATAATACAAAACCATTTCGCAAATGTTATTGAATTTTATTTTTCAATAACCGTGACATTTTTAGATAAGAAGCAGATGGTTTTTTTACTGAAAGTAAAATGTGCACACACACTGCACAGTAGACACAGTCAAGTGACCAAGCCAGTTAGCTCCCTTCGTTACAGCGACTTTCGCTTTTTTGCCGCCATTTTGCAAACATGGCAGATTTTCTGGCAATCCTTTGTAGCTCTGCTGTGCTCATGGAAGCCTTCTCGCACAGCTCAAGAAGTGACGGTGGATCTTTGAGCAGTCTCAGCACGATCATCTTTGACACTGCCATAAAGAAAGGAGGGGCCTACTGGCTACAGACAATCAAGATTATAATCCTGTTCGGAATCACGGTCCTGTGCTGTGTGAGTAGACTGAATTATTATGTGTCTGTAGAATTTAGTTGTTGTAGTAATCAGCGCTTGGGGTTTTATTTTGTCGTTGACATCATCGTCGTCGTCGTCGTCACCATCATCATCATCATCATCATCATCATCATCATCATCATTATCATCATCAGGGGCGGACGAGGGGGGGGGCACAGGGGGCACGTGCCCCCCCCCCCCCCCCCGAAAAAAAAAGAAAAAAAAAGAAGAAGAAGAAAAAAATTTTCTATGCTGATTCTATGACCATTTCTAAGTTCAAATGGCACCAGATGGCACCATTTTGCTTCTTTGGGCAAAAAAAATTTCCGGGGGGGGCATGCCCCCGGACCCCCCTAGCAAATTCGGGCGCTTCGCGCCCATCACATTCACTTTCGATTCAAAGTGCCCTCCCCCCTTACAAAGCAACTGATCCGCCCCTGATCATCATCATCATCATCATCATCATCATCATCATCATCATCATCATCATCATCATTATCATCGGTTGTGGTGTTTTCATCATCCATATTATTTCATATCCTCGTTACACCTACAATAGTCTTGCATTGCTGCATAACCACTAGCGTTATTTACATAGTTTCTGTTAAAAAATAAACTATTCTCACTCTTAGTCTACATCATCATCATCATCATCATCATCTTTATTATCATCATCATCAATGAGAATTAGGAAAGACTGCTCTTTGGTGTATTTTAATTTTAGTAGTGTCAAACTGAAGATCTTTTTCTTCTTCGTTCATGGGCTTAAACTCCCACGTTCACTCATGTTTTTAGCACGAGTGGATTTGTACGTGTATGGCCGTTTTGACCCCGCCATTCAGGCAGCATACGCCGATTTCGGGGGAAGATCGGGTCAAATATCAGCTTTACAAGATGGAGCAGTTTTGGAAAACTTTTCATAATAACTGAGTTATCGTTGTTCCTTGCATTTTGAGGCTGAAAAAGATTGATTTCATCTTTTGTCAGGCAACGGTCGTGAAATATCCAGAACAAGAAGAAGACCTTCATGAGGTCATCGCTAGAGTAACACCGCAAGGTCAGTGGTCATTTCTCAAGGTCAAGGTAATGTTTTCCGCTGTGAGTGTGTGTGTGTGTGTGTGTGTGTGTGTGTGTGTGTGTGTGTGTGTGTGTGTTTTTGTGTGTGTGTGTGTGTGTGTGTGTGTGTGAAAGAGACAGAGAGGGAGGAGTGAAAGAAGAATGTTAAGATAGAAAATCAGATGGATAATCTGTTGGTAAGCCTATGTTCAGGGTCAATTTCCAAAGTTTTAAGCGTGTCACTGCGTGTGGATGGTTAAATGAGCGTACGTTTTTGTCTGAGATTGAGAATACATGTCTGTCTGTGGGTGTCTTTGTGCAGTGATCTACAGCAAGAGTTACGACAACGACTACCCCATCCTGCAGTTGAACCTGATCGGCCCGCTGTCGGAGAAGAACACCAGTAACACCAATAACAGCCTGGACATTGAGGTCAAGATCAGCTCGGCAAAGGTCAACGACTCAGGGGTAATGAGACTGAGTATAGAGTCTGGGCTGTTGTGTGTGTGTGTGTGTCGGGGGGGGGGTTGTGTCTGTGTGTGCGTGCGTGTGTGTATGTGTATGTAGAGTGTAGTGTGTGTGTGTGTGTGTGTGTTCATGCGTGTGTGTGTGTGTGTGTGTGTGTGTGTGTGTGTATGTGTGTGTGTGTGTGTGTGTATCTATTCATGCAAGTGGAGTGTGTGTGTGCGTGTATGCGCGTACGGTGCGCCTCGTAGTGTATGTGTGCATGTGTGAGTCTATCTAAGATAGGTCTGATATTTTGCGGACAAAGAAAGCAAGGCTTGAACTGGTGAGCTATTAGCCTATTTATCAACACTATCAAAGACACAATTTTGGTTATTGGTCGCTATAACTTGGTAACTGGTGGACGAAGTGAGAGACAGACTGTTTGATGGATGGAAGAATGGACTGTCAGATGGATGGATTGACTGAGAGTGCAATCTCACAGTACCATCTTTGCACAGTGGCTTCTGCGGGTGAACCGGACAGCCCTGCAGAACATGCCCTCAGGTCAACTTGCCACGTTTCACCATGAGTTCCGATGTTCTAGGTGAGAACGTAAAAAGAGCTCTATGTCTCATCTCTGTCTCTGTCTCTGTCTCTCTCCCTCTCTCTCTCTCTCTCTCTCTCTCTCTCTCTCTCTCTCTCTCTCTCTCTCTCTCTCTCTCTCACACACACACACACACACACTCAGAGAAATGCTGGCAAAGCAAGGTCCTACAGGGGTCTTAAAATGCTTTTTTGTTTGATTTTGTCTAGCCAAGCCAGTGACTGCAACATCACTGTGCGAACTGGGTCGGAGGAGGCGGTGCCACTGGTGTACAGCGTGCATCAGCTCAGCACGCAGCTGGACCACGAGATCGTGTATGCTGCACTCATCCTCTGCTTCGTCTACGTGCTCATCATCTTTGAGGTGATGCTTTGCAGGATGATGAAGGGGTGGGTGGTTAGTAAGTTAATGGGGTGCCGTGTTTGCGCTCACCAAACGGGAATATGCCCTTGACGGTTTAACCGTAAGGGCGTTAAAAAACATTTATGATCATCGCTTACTAGAAATGTCCGGTATTTTACCGTTTTCAATGTGAAGATACCGGACAACCGGCTGAGAAATCATCAGCCAGTCAGTCCGACTGGAATTGATTTCATCTAACACTCATTCTTATGAAAATGAAGTGTATGCTATATGCTATAGGCCTATGCTATATGATTAATTGCCTTGATACAGTTAACGTTTTTTGCAAGATCGTTTTTCAAGATCGTTTCTTTTCGCCTTTTCGGTAAAACTGGTTTATATAACCTATACCACGATATCTAGGAAGGGAAGGTGGGGGAGGGTGTTCTGGAAGGGGGTGAAGATGAAGAAAGAGGAGGCGACAAGGGGATCAGAAATCTGTTCCCGTCTATTTTTCGTCCTATTTTACCGTGTGCGTACGTGCGGGTGTCTGAGTATGTGTGTGTGTCTGTCTGTACGTCTGTTTTGTTCGTGCGTGTCTGCTTGTCTGTATTTCTGTTCATACATGCATTTGATACTTTGGTGTTGCAGCTAGTGCACAGGACTCTAGCGGCCATGCTTGGAGCTCTGGCGGCGATAGCTGTTCTTTCTGCTATCAATCAGGTGAGCACGTGAGACTCGAATTCTGAAAATACAATGGGGATCTGTTTTAAGAACCCCCTATTTAAGACACACACACACACACCCCTCCCGAATCCAAACACCTTGCTTTTTTCAGATTGTATGTTTATACTGTCTGCACATTTCAAGACTCCCTCTGCTTCAGTTAAGACGTGTACTTCAGTACACGGAGAAGAAACACCTGAATCATGGTGATGATGGTGAAACGAAGATATAAACACTTATGGTGCTTTTCAGACTGACGATGACGATGACGATAATGACCATGATGATGATGATGATGACGACGACAGTGTGATGATGGTGATGATGATGATGATGATGATGACGACGATTGACGATGATTGATGATTGATTGATGATGATGATTGATGATGATGATGATGATGATAATTGACGATCGACGACGACGACAACGATGATGATGATTGCAGAGACCGAGCACGGAGACGATCATCGGGTGGATGGAGATGGAGACACTCATGCTGCTGTTCGGGATGATGATCATCGTGGCGGTGGTGTCAGACACGGGCATTTTCGACTTCTCTGCTCTCAAGGTAAGGTACCGACGTGTTTCTGTATCCCCTGAAATCGGAGTATATAGATGCCTAAATGGCGGGACGGTATAAATTGGTCACATACGTTAAAACCCACTAGTGTACGTGGGAGTTTCAGCCCATGAAAGCAGAAGAAGAAGTTTCTTAATGCTGCATCTTACGTTATGGTCAAGAATTGTTTCCATGATTTTGCTGTCTTTCGCGTAATAGCAATAGCTAGTTTTTGTGGATGACATGATTTCTGAAAACGTTTTCTTGCCTTGGGTTTGATCTGTTGTGGGTATTGATATTCCTTGAATCGATCAATCAAAATAACAAGCAGATGCCCTGCTGTTAAAGGGCTCAAAGTCAAGTGTTACCTCATTCATATAACATCATTAACTATTTGCATTTATGACGTCACAGGCACACAGCTAACAGAAGGCAAGGTGTGACCCTTTGTGACGTCGCTGTGTTAGACAGCGGAAACGGTGTTACCTGATTTATATGTCGTCATTAAACTGATTGTCATTGATGATGTCACAGGCCTACCAACTAACAGAGGACAAGGTGTGGCCCCTTGTGACATTGCTGTGTTAGAGAGCGCAAAGTTATCTCTGTATATGTCGTCATTAACTGATTGTCATTGATGACGTTACAGGCCTACCAGCTAGCAGAGGGCAAGGTATGGCCTCTTGTGACGTTGCTGTGCATCTTCAGTGCCGTGGTGTCAGCTTTCCTTGATAACGTCACCACCATTCTGCTGTTGGCCCCTGTCACGATCAGGTAAGCGTCATGAATTTGACGTCACCTTATCACCTACTTTTTGTGTGTGACAATTCCTTCGTCTCCGTGCTGTCCTTCTTATGTATTAGTTGTACAAAATGTGATATTTGTAATAGCCTTTCGGTCCAAGCATATTCCTGGTGGCTATTCAGGTGGGTGAATTAGGCTAAAGATGAACCGTTTTGCTTTTCTGAAACATGTTTTTAAATAAAAAACGCTCGCGCTGGACCCGAGTACTCTTCAGACTGGCTCGCTCCCCCAGTATGAAAGTTTTTGTCTTGTGCACGTTTAAGACCAAGTGATTGCTCTGTGTGAATTAGGCTACAGGCATTCCCTTTGCTATATAAGTACATTGCATGCGAGCCGAGGATGTGCGTGGTGACTGGCCTTTCTCTTTTATTTGATCACAGTGAAAAATATACTGCCGACCCTCTTCATAACTGGTGAACTGGTGGCCCACGAAGTTCTTTTACTGTCCTGGCTCGCGGATTCTTGCATTTATCACGCCCCAGGTAGTTTTACCAAATTCTTTAATGTAAAGTGAAGGTAAAAGTCTGAAACATATGTAAACAAAGGAAACCATAAGAAAAAATACAAATTAATATGATAAGAATCAAAACACAAAATCGCGACCTCTAAACCACCGCAGTCGCGACCGAGCAACCAACGCTTGGTAGAAAATGGGGTACACAACAAATCAAATTATTCAAACACACAACGCGCAAAGCCTCGCAAATCGTCTCGCATGCTTTTTATGAGCTATATTTCTCGTCAGTGTGTGACGCGTTCGGCTTTTCTCGTCAGTGTGTGATGCGTTCGGATCAGGTCAATGGCTGTGTGTTGCCCCGCCGGTGTGAACTCCTCCTACGGCCAAGTCGTTTTTGTGGTTTATTTCGCATTTAGGTCCCAGGTAACATTATGAAGTTTTAATACGATCAATCGGACCTATTATCAAGTTAGTGTATCAACTTTTGAACGAACTGCGCCCAGTAGTTTCCCAGCAATAAGCTGTTAAGTGGAGACAGACAGACACACAATTAAAGTCTGCTGAGCCCTAGTACTAGCGTACTCGGGGATAAAATGTTCCCTCATAATATGCACGCGTACATAGGCACAGACTGACTGATTGACTGTACGGATTAACTGACTGACTGTACTCACTGACCCACTGCACATCCCTCATAATCATTTACATATCCAGTCACGCCAATATCAAACCATCAATATTGAATTGAATCTGTTCTTCCTTTTCTACTTTTTTTTTACCCACCAGACTGTGTGAAGTTTTGAACCTGGAACCTCGTGTGATTCTCATCGCTGAGGTTCTCTTCTCCAACATCGGTGGTACCGCCACTGCTATCGGGGACCCGCCCAACGTCATCATAGTCGGCCAGCTGGAAAGTGACGTAAGGCAGTGGCTTGAATGTATGTGCATGTTAAAGACAAACGACACCGATTAAACAAACCAACATATATATATATATCTCTTCTTGACGCCCTCTTCCAAAGGAAAACCTCTGACGTCAACAGCTAAACGAAGTTCGAGAAGACGTTATAATGCGATTAATAGCGTCACGTAAACATTCTGTAGCTTCTCTTCTATGTCTCTCAGAACCCGATACAGATTTCTAGAACGAAGCTTGTCTCGGAGATTTCCTCATATCAGCGAGAAAAAATTACTCATAAGGTCACCGCTAGGCTGTGCGTGAAAAGGTAACGTATATAATCATTTACAGAAAGTTAGATGCGGGAGAAAGAAAGGCAAATCAAATAAATGTCAGAGAGGCGTAAGATGGAGGAAACACATGTGCGTACGCTTTTTCGCCTGAAAGAGAAGAAAATGAGATGACTGAAAATCCTTCAGGTCACTTTCTATTTTGATAAATTTGGAGCTGGGAAGTTAAAAGATGGACGAGCGAAAGTATCATTGGAAGGCTGCTGATTGAGGAGGATAGTATTAACATCACCTATTGACAAAATAAGCAGAACAAAACCTGTCGTTTTATAATAAGGAAGCTTGTGGTTGACACAACCGGAATTACTACCACTGACATCACAAAGGGCAAAAGTACTGTTAACGTCATTGGTTGTTTTTTTAAATTTTTTAACCTCCCTACAACAGATATGACGTCATTAGGTCACGGCTGCTTTAAATTAACTTTTTGTATCAACATTAAATGTGTTAATGCAACTTAAGGAGGAACCGCGATTGTCATGTTTTTTGTGTGAACTTATGAATTTACTAGACCTGTGCTAAAGTGAATGGTAAAGCCTGTCCTCAACTGGGCCAAGTCGACTACACAAAGTATACTTCGCGAAGCTGGCAGCACGAAGCTTTAGCACTGAGTTTAGCACTGAGTTTTCGGTAAATAGACTTCGCAAAGTCTTCGCGAAGTCGACTTCAGGCTCATGAAGGACCGCCTTAAAAGATTTGACTCGTTTTGTGTTTTGTTGTTCAGGGAATAACCTTCACCGTGTTCACGGCTCACATGGTAATTGGAATCATTCTCATCACCTTCGTTGCCTATGGTTTCTTGCGCTTCTACTACAGAAACATGGAACAGCTCTCTAACCCTGATCCTCCTGAAATTGCGGGTATGTTAACATGTGTGGGTGTGGAGTGTTTGTGTGCGTGTACGTGCGTGTGTGCGTATATGTTTAGAGCGATTCCCAGAACATTACTGGTCAGACCCCATCATTTTGTGGACAAAATCGTTTGATAACGTCATATCCGACTTTTTTTACATTTAGTCAAGTTTTGACTAAATGTTTTAACATCGAGGGGGAATCGTATGTGTGTATGTGTGTGTGTGTGCGTGTGTGCGTGCGTGTGTGCGTGCGTGTGTGCGTGCGTGTAGAGCGATTCAGACCAAACTACTGGACCGATCTTTATGAAATTTGACATGAGAGTTCCTGGGTATGATATCCCCGAACGTTTTTTTTTCTTTTTTTGATAAATGTCTTTGATGACGTCATATCCGGCTTTTCGTGAAAGTTGAGGCGGCACTGTCACGCTCTCATTTTTCAACCAAATTGGTTGAAATTTTGGTCAAGTAGTCTTCGACGAAGCCCGGAGTTCGCTATTGCATTTCAGCTTGGTGGCTTAAAAATTAATTAATGACTTTGGTCATTAAAAATCTGAAAATTGTAAAAAAAATATTTTTTTCTAAAACGATCCAAATTTACGTTCATCTTATTCTCCATCATTTGCTGATTCCAAAAACATATAAATATGTTATATTCGGATTAAAAAAAAGCTCTGAAAATTAAATATATAAAAATTATTATCAAAATTAAATTGTCCAAATCAATTTAAAAGCACCTTCATCTTATTCCTTGTCGGTTCCTGATTCCAAAAACATATAGATATGATATGTTTGGATTAAAAACACGCTCAGAAAGTTAAAACAAAGAGAGGTACAGAAAAGCGTGCTATCCTTCTCAGCGCAAGTACTACCCCGCTCTTCTTGTCAATTTCACTGCCTTTGCCGTGCGCGGTGGACTGACGATGCTACGAGTATACGGTCTTGCTGCGTTGCATTGCGTTCAGTTTCATTCTGTGAGTTCGACAGCTACTTGACTAAATGTTGTATTTTCGCCTTACGCGACTTGTTTCAAACTTGAGGCGGCACTGACTCTGGCGGCCGCATTTTTCAATCAAATTCATTGAAATGTTAATCATTCTTTGACTCAGTCCGGACTATTAGATTGCATTTCAGCTTCCGAAAGCTTTACATTAATTAATTAATTTGCTAGTTATACTTTTTACCTCACATTAAAATCGCAATAACAGATACATGTCCTTTATTATTTTCTGAATCCAATATATATAGATATGTTATGTTTTTTGGCATTTTTTGGTTTTTTTCTCCTGAAAGTTTCTCCAATTTCATTCTTCTGGGCCGACAGGTTGACTGAATGATATTGCTTAATGCGACTTGTTTTCTAGAGAGCGGAGGGTTGCTTGGCGGAGGGTTAGGGTTATGTGGATGGAGTTGGGGGCTGTACGCGTAATGGATAAATGGATCATATGCCTGCATGGGTAGACATGATTGAGTGAATGGACGGATGATTTACTAAATTCAAATTGTCGGAAGGACGAAAGGGTGGCTTGATTGCCGCCAGATCACCAGATTAATTGCTTGGTTACCTGTGTATTTGACTGCTTGTTTGCTTGCCTAATTCGCTTAAAGATTACATTGACTTCCAACAGAGCTGAACCACGAGATCCAGATTTGGCGCCGCGCTGCGTCCCGTCTGGTGGTGGTGACGCGGGAGGAAACTCTGATGAGGGCGCTCTTCTTGCAGAAGGCAGTTGAACTGGAGAACCTAAAGAACAAAACTATTCACCGAAAGAGGTCTCTTGAATTGATTTGCAAGTTGAAGTTTTATTATGAATACAAATTCCATGAGAGAAAAAAACAGCTCTCCATTGAAAGAGGGTTCTGGAATTCATCTTCACTATTACTTGAAAACAACAGAGAAAAACTAATACTGATGATGTACACCGTAAACTGCAGTCAACGTTTGTGATCTCTACCGTGTTCAGTACTTTCATTCTTTTCCACTAAGACCGTTCTCTGAAAGTGTCTTCGGGTTAACCATCATTTTATAATTCCTGTCTTGAAAGGCCGTTGGCAAGAGATTCCTCTAGGCTTTTGACGAGAGTGGTGATTGAACAGTATACATGTATAGAGAGCGAAACTCTTTGATACACTAGTTGCACCTATTCTGACCTTTGGCTCTGAAATTTGACTCCCTTACTGCAAAGATATAAACCTAAAGGACACGCAGAACCTTGAGAATAATCTCCTTGAAAAATGTATAACGACTGTCCTTCCGCATGAAAACGTACACATGAAATTCTGCAAGCAACCTTTAGGAGTAGGCTACACAGAAAATCAATGAATTTCCCAGTACTGGCTGAATTGGGCAGATTTCCGATCAGCACAAAAATATTGGGACAGATCATATCATTTTGGTTACACATCATGGAATCTGACCAACATGGGCTTCTTAGGCAAACCTACTCAAGCCTTCTCTCACAAGAACATAAAGAGGAAAATAAATGGCTCTTATTTGTACGTAACTTCCTGACTTCCTCAGGCTTCAAACACGTGTGGCAAAACCAAAGCACAATACACCCGGCAAGACTGAAACACGCGCTAACAAAACATGTAGAAACTCAATTTGTCAGGCTCTGGAGGACAAAAAAAGAAGGAAACTCCTCCAAACTACAGTTTTACAAGGGAGTGTCACACGACTACTCTCTACAACCCTATCGTTTGCCAACACAAGAACACAGACAGGCTATGAGCAAACTACGTATAAGTGCCCATGACTTAGAAATCAAAAAGGGCAGATACACGGGAACACCAAGGGAGGAAAGACTATGCAGAAACTGTGGAGTGGTGGAGGATGAACTTCACTTCCTTGATTCGTGTACAATGTATGCTCATCTCAGGCCACCATAAAGACCATCCCCTCCTCATCGTGGTATGGTGGTGAAACAGAACCAAGCTATGCCGTCGGAAGAAAATCGCTGAAATCTCACTGTCCCTAAAACATGGGGGTGATTTTTCATTGTGAGAAGTATACTGGTAGGGCTCTCCCTTGACGGACAGGTTGGTTGCTGGCTAACGGGGCTCTGATGAAGACGGAGGTGTGCTGGATAGTACCGGTGTGACGGCACAGAGGCCCAAGGACACAAGCGGTCATCTCAGCAACCTCCAAACGGGTAGACTGGACTCGTCAACCCTGGCAGGTAACCAGTCTAGGAGAAGGAAAACTCCGAAATAGAACCACGGGTAGACCAAGCTCAACAGCCCAGGAAGGCAATTGGTCTAGGGGAGGGACCCCTGACCAACGTCCAAGGCCGCGAAGTCGGAGATGCGGGACCCCCTGGGTGCCAAAAAGCGCTGCATCACGCAAATCACAAAATGAAGTGAACGACGAAGAAGAAGAAGAAGCTCATCTCAGGCAACAGTTATTACCGAATACTTCCACCGGCAGTGATGAAATAAGAGTCAGTTCTTTGTTTACTGACAGCGACATCCAAAGGCAATTGGCAAAATATGTGTACGATTGTTTTCAACTACGCAGATGCAATGCGTCTTCCGACTGTCCTCAATAACTTATGCTCATCTTCAGGTCCTCTTTGTTCACCCTGTTCCACTTGGTTTTGTATTACATGTATGTTATGTTATATTGCTGTTTTTCCTGTACTTATGTATCTTGTATGTGTCAATAGGCTCTGTGCTTTAATGACAATACTGAATTCTGATTCTGATTCTGATTCTGTATATAATTGTTCCTTGTACTTGCAGACTTTTTAAATAAGTAATCAGTGACCAAAGAAACAGGATTCAAAATCACAGTTTTCGATTAAACTTCATGAGCGGCATAATTCTGTACATTCTCAGTGGAGGCCCTGCTCATCTTTAACACAGCTATTGATCATCTTTTTTTTTTTAACACAGTTAGTGATCATGACAATTTAACTGTGAACATGCTGTCTGTTTTCAGAAAAGCAGACAAGAAAGACCTCAATGCTACATTACGTCAGCTAGAGAGAGAGGTAAGGATGACGCCACAAAGAGAACTCAGAATACGAAGTCATAATTTAAGAAATACACAATATATCACATTTGACAACTGAACTGTCAAGCGACAATACTAACTTTTGGTGTGCTACAGTATCGAATCAGTGTCTCGTAAAGGCACATTCCTTCCCTTTCTGAGCTCACCGTCTGAGATCTGGCCAAGCTTTTCACGGGATAAGACCAACCACTTGGTCATATACCAAAAACGAACACTGCCTATGTGTTTTCTGTGCACAGTGGGCATGTAGTGATCAATTACTGTTCAAGATATTCATTCATCACAAAATGTCAACTCGCCACAGCAACCAGCCAAGCTGCTGATTATTGGTATGTGTCCAATGACATTGATGCTCTTAATTATCCCATGCAAAATGTTTAACACGTGTGAGGTTGTAGAGGCCGGATCACTCACATGAAAAGTGATGTACCTTTCATTTCTTCTTCTTCTTCGTTCATGGGCTGAAACTCTCACGTTCACTCATGTTTTTGCACGAGTGGATTTTTACGTGTATGACCGTTTTGACCCCGCCATTCAGGCAGTCAAACGCCGCTTTCGGGGGAAAGCCTTCATTTAAACGTTGCTGGAGTCGTGAGTCAGTCTATAATGGTGATATGTGGGGACATTTTTCTGTGTTTCAGTACCAGATCAAGGACATGAGTCTGCTGATCAAGTGTGGCTTTGTACTCCTCACTTGCCTTGTCTTCTTCTTCATGTACTCATTCGTCTCCAGTATCCACATCGGTTTGGGTGAGTGACAAAACGGACTGTTTTTCTTTCAACAATCTATAGACTTTGGAATCGTTTTGCTGGTGTTGCTTGTCTGGTGAGTTGCATGGGCAGTTTCTTTCAAGTCGTTAATCAAAACTGTGCAAAAAAAACTATTGCCACAACTTTTCTACCCCAACTAAAGCATTCATTCCCATGTCATTTCATTCAACTTTTCTATGCCATTTAAGGCACTTAACTATAGGCTGTCTGGCACACTCTTCGGATCAAATATTTCTTTAACCAGGGTCTCGTGACAACCACTCAAAATCGACCTGACAAAAAAACTAAAACTAATTAAAAAATCGACGAAAATTCAGAATAGGCACAACTTGGAAATCTTTACATACGAACAAAAAGTCAATTCAGTTATATATACAGGCTGGGGAAATAATGACATTCCCTGCCTTGAGAGACCTCCTGATACCCTTCAGAAATGCCCAAAATCAATTTCGCTGGGCCCCTCAGCGGGGCGTTGCCTCTTCATCCCATCTTGTCCTTGGGACCTCCTGGACCCTGGCCTATTTCAGAGTTTTTGCAAGACGGTAGTTCCCCAGTCTGTATATAACCAGAACCGGTTGCACAGTACTGTATATGAACCTTAACATGTTATGAAAGGACCCCTGCACTGTGTTCAGGGTGGATTGCGGTGCTGGGCGCCATGTGGTTGCTGGTGATCGCCGACACGTCTGACCTGGAGAGCATCCTGCACAGGGTGGAGTGGTCCACGCTGCTCTTCTTCGGCGCCCTCTTCATTCTCATGGAGGTAGGTTGTTGCCTCAAAAGTGGGCATCAAAGTGAATAGTTCCTACTACTCAGCTCTGGGTTATGTGAAGCTCCCTTCATTCTCATGGAGGTAGGTTGTTGCCTCAAAAGTGGGCATCAAAGTGAATAGTTCATACTACTCAGCTCTGGGTTATGTGAAGCTTTCTTCATTCTCATGGAGGTAGGTTGTTGCCTCAAAAGTGGGCATCAAAGTGAATAGTTCATACTACTCAGCTCTGGGTTATGTGAAGCTTTCTTCATTCTCATGGAGGTAGGGCGTTGCCTCTAAAGCTGGTGTCAAAGTGACTATAGCTCGCAGCACGCATCTCTAGGTTATCTGAAGCCCTCTTCATTATCAGTCATGGAGGTAGGGTGTTGCCTTAACAGTTGCTATCAAACTGAATAGATCATACCACTCAGCTCTGGGTTATGTGGAGCTCTCTTCGTTCTAATGGAAGTACGGCATTGCCTCTATTGTTTGTGTCAAAGAGACCCGCTCAAAACACTTAGCTGTAGACTACGTGGAGCTCAGTGGGTTTGACCGTAGAACGTTATCTCTGCTTAGATCTAAAGCAAGGCAACAAGGGTGGGAGGTTTTAGTCAAGCAGTATGTAAGAAATGTTAAGTCCTTTGTACTGGAAACTTGCATTCTCCCAGTAAGGTCATATATTGTACTACGTTGCAAGCCCCTGGAGCAATTTTTTTATTTGTGCTTTTGTGAACAAGAAACAATTAACAAGTGGCTCTATCCCATCTCCCCCCCTTTCCCCGTCGCGATATAACCTTCGTGGTTGAAAACGACGTTAAACACCAAATAAAGAAAGAAAGGGTGGGAGGTGGTGGTGGTGGATTGTTTTTAAAGGGGGAGGGGGGTGGCTTCTCTTGGGTGGGATTCTCTTAAATTGGGTGGGGGGGGAGGGGGGATTTCTTTTAAAAAGGGGGGCTTCAAGTCGTGTGACCCTGAACCACTCATTTGCCAGGCTTTGGCCGAGCTGCATCTGATGGAGTGGATCGGAGAACAGATGCGAGACCTGATCATCAACGTGGACGCCGAGTACAGGCTGACAGCCGCTGTGGTCATCATTGTGTGGGTGTCCGCCCTGGCCTCTTCCTTCATCGACAACATCCCATACACCACAGCCATGGTGGGTTTCATGTATACTTTGTGGTGTGTGTGTGTGTGTGTGTGTGTGTGTGAGTGAGTATGTGTGTGGCCGTTTGTGTGTGTGTGTGTGTGTGTGTTGATAACATTCTGTACACCACAGCTATGGTGAGTTTGATGTATACAGGCACTTGTGTTGATTTGTTTATGTGCCGTTTAGGTCTGTGTGTGTGTGAGTGAAGTGTGTGTATGTGCCAGTGCGTGTGTCGGTGTGCATGCGTGAGTATGTGTGTGCACATTTCATGTATGTATTTGCATAGATGCACATGCCCTGAATTGCATCTATGATGTATGTAATTTAACGTGTGTGCATGTTTGGTGATTTGCATGCATGTGTCTGTCAATAGACCTGCTAATGTGCATAGATTTTATGATACAACCGCAGCATTTTTACAATACCATCCAGCACTTCCTGTTTTACTATTATAAATGTGGTTACACTCAACAGATCCCAGTGCTGAAACAGCTGAGCGATGACGTTGATGTTGACCTTCAGCTGCTTCCTCTGGTCATCGCGCTTGCCTTTGGGGCCTGTCTGGGAGGTCAGTTTGCAATAATGTTTTTATTTTTCATTTCAAAATACTTTCAATTTCCTGAACGGCTTGTGTGCAAGTCTAGGGATGTAATGTATAATTTCTGATGTCTTCTTCATCAAGGGAGACTAAACTCCACATTAGCTAATCAAGGAAGACAATTTAGCTTCAGAAGTAGTTTGTACGTAACATGTAGTTTGCCTGAATGTGTGTATCAAGGGAGACAATTAAAACAAATGTTCATGTTGTGCATCAAGGGAGACAATCAAAAAGACAAAACAGATGTTCCCATGCCTGAAGGCATATTTGATACTATTTTGGGCATCAGGGAGGGGTGGCAGCTAATTGGGAAGAAGGGACTTTAACAGGAAGTTTGTAATGCTCATCATGTGTGGTAAGAAAAATAAGTTCCAACATGTCTTTTTGAGTCACTTGAGAAAAAGTGACTCTATGTAATCGGTCAGTGTTAGTCTGTCCGGCCGGCCGTCCGTAGACACCACCTTAACGTTGGACTTTTCTCGGAAACTATCAAAGCGATCCGGCTCATATTTTGTTTAGTCGTGACCTCCAATGACCTCTACACTTTAACGATGGTTTCGTTGACCTTTGACCTTTTTCAAGGTCACAGGTCAGCGTCAAAGGAAAAATTAGACATTTTATATCTTTGACAAAGTTCATCGGATGTGATTGAAACTTTGTAGGATTATTCTTTACATCAAAGTATTTACATCTGTAGCCTTTTACGAACGTTATCAGAAAAACAAGGGAGATAACTAGCCTTTTCTGTTCGGCAACACACAACTTAACGTTGGGCTTTTCTCGGAAACTATAAAAGTGACCGGGCTCAAATTTTATGTGAACGTGACTCCCAGTGACCTCTACACTTTGACGTCTGCTTTGGTGACCTTTGACCTTTTTCAAGGTCACAGGTATGTCTTGAAGGAAAAAAATTGAAATATCATATCTCTGAAACTATTCATCGGATTTGATTCAAACTTTATAGGATTATTCTTTACATCAAATTATTTACATCTGTATTGTGTTGTGAATAGCAATTTCTTCCTGTCCATCTGATGCCTCATATAATATTCAGAACTGCGAAAGTGACTCGATCGAGCGTTTGCTCTTCTTGTTGTTTGTAAATGAAGAGATATTAACAGTGTGTGTATGTACTCATTAATATTTTTCCTTCAACAAATTGTGAAGAATTTTTTTATACTGTTATTCTTACACTTTCTTCCCCAAACATTACACAGGTAATGGAACACTGATTGGAGCTTCAGCTAATGTGGTGTGCGCAGGGATAGCGGAACAACACGGCTACACCATCAGCTTCAAACAGTTCTTCAAGTCAGTTATTTTGTGCAAGTTGTTTATTTGATACTTTACTAGATGTAATGAATGTAGTATTACAGTGGAACCTCTCATTCAAGACCTCAAACAAATTATGTTTAAAAAAAAAAAGGGGGGGGGGGGGGGGTAAAAATAGAAGTACATTTAAAGAGGTTGTGAATAGACAATCTCAAAAAGCAAGGTTTAAAAAAAAAAGGGGGGGGGGGGTAAAAATAGAAGTACATTTAAAGAGGTTGTGAATAGACAATCTCAAAAAGCAAGGTTTAAAAAAAAAAGGGGGGGGGGGGGGGGGGGTTAACAAAAAAAAAGTACATTTAAAGAGGTTGTGAATAGACAATCTCAAAAAGCAAGGTTTAAAAAAAAAGGGGGGGGGGGGGTAAAAATAGAAGTACATTTAAAGAGGTTGTGAATAGACAATCTCAAAAAAAAAGGGGGGGGGGGGGGGTTAAAAATAGAAGTACATTTAAAGAGGTTGTGAATAGACAATCTCAAAAAGCAAGGTTTAAAAAAAAAAGGGGGGGGGGGGGTAATGTTTTAAATCGAGGTCTTAAATGAGGGTTGGGTCGGGGATAACTATATTGCTATATTTTAAGCACATAATAGATCTGACGCAACATACATATGCATCCAAACACACACACCACACACACACACACACACACTCTCTCTCTCTATTTCTCTCTCTCAAGCCTAAAACAGTATGTGAAGTATGAATATCCTGTCTAAATTACTGATCATCTGATTGCAGAGTGGGTTTCCCAATGATGCTGGTGACAACTCTAACTGCTACAGTCTACCTGCTCATCTGTCATAGCGCTATCAAGTGGAACTCTATCTGACACGACACTAAAAGGCTTTCAACACAAGAAAAACATTTAAGATTTCTGCACTTGTTCAGAACAAAACTGTGCACCGTTTTACCTCTGATTTTGCCTTTTCTTCAGATGTTATGAAAAGTGACTTTACTTTGAAAAAGTAAAGGTGTAAATAATAATGTACAAAAGCACCTGCAATAAAAGGTCAACCTTTTGACCTGCAAAAAAGAATACCCTCATTGTAGGTTACCTTTCATGAGGTAGATTTTGGTCAAGGTAATAAAGGGACAGTATAAGGTGTCCTTTCTTGGGAGGTGTCCTCTCATTGGAGGGGTCTGGTATCGCAGATACCACATTAACAACCTAAGACACATCTTCACGGACAGTTAGTTAGTTAGTTAGTTAGCTGTTGCTTTTCGGGTCCAGCGGACCATAATAGGCCAAATCAGGACCCCACAAGTTAATCACTACACATTTTTAGATTAAGACAAAATCAGTAATGTCACCCGAAGGCAACAAAAAAGTCAAAGCAAAGCCCTATATGTCAAACAAATTAAGTAGTTTTAAAATTCAAATCTTAAAATAAAGACCAGACTCCTTTAAAAACCCAAAAAGAGCTGTAGAGCTGACCTCTGTAAAAATACGTTTCAAGCTCGAGGTGCCAAAATACTTTTCTCGTTGATCATACAGATCAGCACACTCGGTAACAAGAAGAGCAAACGCTCGATCGAGTCACTTTCGCAGTTCTGAATATTATATGAGGCATCAGATGGACAGGAAGAAATTGCTATTCACAACACAATGCATACCTGAAGAATTCAAGACATACCTGTGACCTTGAAAAAGGTCAAAGGTCACCAAAGCAGACGTCAAAGTGTAGAGGTCACTGGGAGTCACGTTCACATAAAATTTGAGCCCGGTCACTTTTATAGTTTCCGAGAAAAGCCCAACGTTAAGTTGTGTGTTGCCGAACAGAAAAGGCTAGTTATCTCCCTTGTTTTTCTGATAACGTTCGTAAAAGGCTACAGATGTAAATACTTTGATGTAAAGAATAATCCTACAAAGTTTCAATCACATCCGATGAACTTTGTCAAAGATATAAAATGTCTAATTTTTCCTTTGACGCTGACCTGTGACCTTGAAAAAGGTCAAAGGTCAACGAAACCATCGTTAAAGTGTAGAGGTCATTGGAGGTCACGACTAAACAAAATATGAGCCCGATCGCTTTGATAGTTTCCGAGAAAAGTCCAACGTTAAGGTGGTGTCTACGGACGGCCGGCCGGCCGGCCGGACAGACTAACACTGACCGATTACATAGAGTCACTTTTTCTCAAGTGACTCAATAAAATGACTCACAGTAAAACCAGTATCACAGGCGTCTTTGCGTTTGGCCTAAAACCATCTCTGTGGACTTGCTACATGGTGAAGGAAACTGTGTTTATTTGATGTATGCTGTTAGAACTCTGCTGTTACACATTACTTGGTATAAACTGTTTTGTTTGTTTATGTATCAATAGCACTTCTAGAAATGCCAAGGGCAAGGGTGTGAGTGGGGTTAAGAAAGGCTGGTAATGGCACCAGTATCTATCTTCTATCTATATATATATACGACTTGTGTCTGTGTGTGTATGTGTCCGCGATGCACGCCCAAGGTTCTCGATGGATCTGTTTTAAATTTGGTGGGCATATTCAGGTAGACCCCGGACACAACCTGCTCGATGAGATATTTCAACACGTGCTCTCAGCGCGCAGCGCTGAACCGATTTTGGTTTTTCTCTGGATCCATTCCCAGTAACTCTTCCTTATCTTCTCCAGTGTTTTCAGCGTTTATCTCCCTTCCTTCGTGTGGCGTCAATCCATAGCCCCGTTTCTATTTTTAGAAGGTCACTGTCGACAACGCTCAATCCATATTCCCGTTATACTATTTTTAGAAGGTCACTGTCCCGGCTTTACTCTTCTCCAGTGTTTTGCGCGTTTATCTCCCTTCCTTCGTGCGGTGCGCCGGCAAAGCCGGCGTACACCCGGTGAAGCCGGGTCCCCGGCGCAGCCGGGTATTCGGCTTGACTTTTTCCCGGCGAAGCCGTACCCGGCGAAGCGGGTATTCATCTAGTCAAATATATACACACAAACGTATTAAAAATGTCGACCAGCTACATGTTTCAGTGGTGAGATAGGTCAGCGTGCACAACCTGTTACTTATTGTTTCACCAGTGTTCTTCCAGTTGGTCATTACGACATAACTGCTGTATCACGCATCCTTAATACAGCATATATATTTCAAGCAATGTGTTCTTAATACGGCTTCGGTTTCTTCCAATCATTCTGTGTAATATTACCGGGCTATGACGTACTCATAATGCATCTATTCTTCAATTTGTTCTGTGCAATACAGGCATGGGAATTGAAAAAAGTTAAAAAGGCTGAACATTTTTAAGTAATAGCAATCGAAGCGTCAAGTCGACGACGCAAAGCGCCAAGCTAATGGCACAAAGCGACGACGCGAAGCGCCTAGCCTAACTAGGGGGTTCCGGGGGCATTTGAATTTGTTTTCTCCAAAGAACCCAAAGGGTGCAATTTGGTTTCATCTGAGCTCCAAGTTTGCTATTAAATTTATTTTTTCGGCGGACACTTTTGCTTTTTCAGCGGAACAAAAAAACAAAAAATAGGCGGAAATTTGCCTTTTGGCGGACAATTCCCATGCCTGGCAATACTACTATTCTTCCAAGTATTGATATAGTTTGGCCCATCTCATTCTAATAGAATCATTTTGTGCAATAGTGTGAGATAATGTACTGTTCGTAAAATCATTTCATGCCAATCTGTAAAGTTACGCAATATTTTCAAGTCATACAATTAGCTGGCCCATGCAATGTTTATCCAGGCATCTTGTGAAAGCAGTTTTACTCATCTTTCTGTTAATCTTGATGTTTCGAATGTGTTTTATGGAATGCTGTTGTTGTAAATATTAGCATATTCATGTCAATAATGTTCAGAGGCAAATTTGACACTAATACATGTAATTACTCAGAAGTCTTTCAAAATGAGTTGCTGGGTGGGCACTGGACATAGAACCAGAGATTGTATATTTACTAATGCAATGGCCAAATGCAAAATGTATGTGATGGTGTCTGGTTCTGGCAATTTGTTCTTTTTGTAAGAATGACGGTATTTGCTTTCTGTTAAAAGCACATTAGCATTGTCTGTGATAATCTGCTTTATTTAACAGTGATCATTGTATTATTATTATTATTATTATTATTATTGTGATCATTTTTATGCGCCTAATCTAGATATAGCCCTAGGCGCTTACATATTAATTTCTGCCGTTTGAAATGGAATTTTTTACAGACAGACAGACAAACAGACATTTTTACACACAATATATAACGCATTCACATCGGCCAGTAAAGCTCAGTAGCCTATTAGGCGAGCATTCACCTTTCACGGCCTTTATTCCAAGTCAAACGGGTATTTGGTGGACATTTTTATCTATGCCTATACAATTTTGCCAGGAAAGACCCTTTTGTCAATCGTGGGATCTTTAACGTGCACACCCCAATGTAGTGTACACGAAGGGACCTCGGTTTTTCGTCTCATCCGAAAGACTAGCACTTGAACCCACCACCTAGGTTAGGAAAGGGGGGAGAAAATTGCGGCCTGACCCAGGGTCGAACACGCAACCTCTCGCTTCCGAGCGCAAGTGCGTTACCACTCGGCCACCCAGTCCCGGCCACCCTGTATGTGTGCTCAAAACAGAAAATAAGACTATTTAAAGACTTAGACAAAAGGTTAAATCATGTATATTTCACTTATTGCATCACTTCCACACACACACACAAAACTGTCCACATACAAGTTGGGCTTCTTAGTATGCTTCTATCTTATTCAAGTTATTGCCCTAAATAGGTACATGTACTTCAAAGACGTTTGGAAAATTTTGTTTGTTTGTTTGTAATGTCGAACTGTAAACCAAATGACATTGTTTAGAGTTAAAGGAGTTACTTCATTTTGAAGAAGCTATCAAACCATGTAAATCCTTTTGAATGTGCACAATTTTAGATGAATTCAGCTTCTACAAAGGTTGAATATTACATGTACTTGAACTCATGTTTCAGAGAATAAAAAAGCAAATGTTTGAAAAGAAAATGGCAGTTTTATTAAATTTTTATTGCAAATCTACGGATAACAGAATCACATGAATTAAATTAGTCAACGCTCCTTTAATGAAAAGTTTTTGCTGCAGAGGAAAAGAATCGTAAGACTTTACAATTTTTTTTTACATGAATCCTTAGTTGCTCCAGTCATATCAATGCCCACAACTGTTATAACAAAGAATTCAATTTAAGTACAACTTCCAAGAGCATAAGTCCATTGGGGGCACACACACCTACAAACACAGATACAAAGCATGCATACAGTATGTACTGCTCATAGAGCATGTTCTTCTTCACTGGGATAGTTAAATCATTACCCCCCCCCCCCCCCCCCCCCCTATCTTATTCATGTTATTTTCTCCAGAATGTTCTGCAATAATTCAAGCAAGATCTATGTGTTGTGTTGCTGTCTAAGAAAATTGCAAATCCTTTTAAATAACTCTCACTTGCTGTTGTTTATATTTAAGCGCCAACGTCCTTTTTTTGCTCAGATCAAGACAGAACAAAGTAAAAATGTTGAACATAACAACACAAACTAACCTCTCGTTCACTCATCACATTTAATCATCGTCGTCTCGTTGTCGAGCATTCCTGGCACTGGACGCAATTTTTCTCTTTTTGAATCCCACACTTCCTCCAGACAACAAACCAAGAGAGGTTACTGTCTTTTCCTTGAATTTGTCCTTTTTCATCGGAGGGAAGGAGACCGGTTCCGGTTCTGGTTCCGGTTCTGGAGGGGCTGAAGGGGCAGCAGGACTGTCTGGTAACGGAATGTCTAAGGGAAGCGGGATCTCTCCTGGAAGTGGGATATCTCCTGGAAGCGGGATATCCTCCAGGGCAGGTGGTGCTGGTGCTGGTGCTGGTTCTGGTTCCGGTTCCGGATCCAATTCCGGTTCAGAATCTGGTTCTGGGGCTCTGTAAGTAACAAAGGTGTACATTTTAAATTGAACACAGATGTGGTAACTGAGTAACATTATGTGAGATACTGTCCCGTTCCCATGTGAGATACTGTCCCGTTCCCACGGGACTCTATCACTTCCTCCTGCATTACCTCAACACCTCCTCCCCCCCCCCCCCCCCCTTTTTTGCTGCATATCTGTCTCGTTTAAACAGAGTTTATGGTCGCTGACCGCTCCCTCTAAACTCACACTTAAACTACTCACTAATGCTTCCCCCACCCCCCCCCCCCCCCCCCCAGCTGCAATTGTAGAACACTAGGCAACTGTCACTGGCTAATACACACACACATACAGACACCGTCACACGCGCGCGCGCAGACACACACACACACACGCACGCACGCACACACACACACACACACACACACACACTCTCACGCTTCCGTACCAACATACGTAGCCAAGAGGTTTATTTGATTTGGCCCAGGTAACGAGGGCAGTTTACTTCAGAAAAAAAAAACCATCTGACAATGACCATGAAAGATAACATTGTACAGAGATAAATCCCAAATAGGAAGTAACACTCGTTATTCCGCCCAATTCAAGAAGTGGTATTATTTAGTTAGGATTGTTATGTTGTAATAGTTGAAGGTGTTTTGCGGACTATATGCAATCTATACGAGTCAATCACCTTGGGCGGCAGCTGATCTAAGTAACCTAAGTAAGCAGTGCTTTTCCAGTCCCCCATCACCTTGACGATTTCACCCGGCACGCCACAACTCAACGCCCATGCGGTGCCGCCCCGCCGGAAACTGTGACTAGAGAAATCCCCTCCAGCAACAGCAGCAGTTACACGCAGTTTCTTATTGAAATCAAATCCTTTGATCGGAAAAAAACCTGCGCCTTGGGGCCCATCGGTCCCAAAACATGGAACATATCAGTCACTGCGGACACTGGGCATAAAGGATGTGAAGGCATTGCGGGAAGCTTTATTTCCACGGAGCGTTCTTTACGCTGAATTGTCTTACTCCATTGAAAAGTTATTGACACACTGTCCGTCTCCAAAATCACCACGCGATCTCGTGTAAGCTGCTTATCGGGATCAAAATTACCGTTGTCCTGGAACAAGTTCGATTTTCGGAGAACTCCACAAAGAAAAACACCAAACACGCCGCCCAAAAACACAATGTCTTGTTTACAATGTTTACATAAACATTATTCGCATCCTTCATCTGGAAAGAAGGAACACAAGGGCTTGGTCGGACATATGATCACACAGGTTCACGTTGGGGGGTCTCCCCCGGTGCCAGAAAGTCAACAGCCGCACTAACTCTTTTGCGCCGCCTAGGCTCGTGAAGACGTGAAATAGTGTCAGCCATAATGTTTACACAACCGGCCACATGCACCGCCGCAATGCTACAGTTTACTTTAGCACATTCCCATGCCATTTTTCGAAGTAAGCTGTTGACATACTTATTAGTAGATCTGCCCTTATTGATAATTTATTTTGTCACAGTACTATCAGTATGCACAATCACTTCTTGTCCGCACCACATCGGTGCCCATCGTGTCACAGCTTGTAACACAGCACATACTTCTTTAAAGTTTATGTGTAAATTGTTCGCTGCCGGCATGTCTTTTTTAAAATAGGTGTACTGCCAGTCGCCCTGCCAAAAGGCACCTGCTGCAATATTACATGCGTCCACATGGACATGCTGTTTTGCATTGTGGAAATAATACACTGTTCCATTAAATACATGCATAAAAGAAAGCCACCATTGCACATCTTTCTGGAATTCGCTAGAAAGCTTTGCTTTGTGCCGCTGCTGCTGAAGGGGTTTTATTGTGTCCAGTATCCGCCGCAGAAAGAATTTTCCTCCTCTGACAGCTTGACAGGCCCAATTAAGAGAACCCGCGATGCTTTGAAGCTGAGTTTTTGTCGCGCGCTTCTTTCCTCGAAATTGCAGTAGTCGCAGCCGCAGTTGCTGCAGTTTGTCACTTCCAAGTGACAGAGTGTTGTTCCGCGTGTCGATGTCGACTTCAAGAAATGTGATACGTTGGGTGGGCCCCACCACCTTCTTCCAGCTAATGTTGAAGCCTAGTTCCCTCAATAATCTAATCAAAGAAAATAACATGTCGTTGCACTCCTCTTTTGTTGCTGCTACTAAAAGAAAATCATCTATGTATGCTAACACACCAGGCATGCCTCTCCTGGCCATGCACCTGCGAATTGACTGTGAAAGTCTATGGAAATGTGACGGTCCTACATTGCTACCAAATGGAAGCCGACTGTCAAACAAATAAGTCGGTATCTTTTCACCTTTGAAATGCCACTTGAGTCCCGTTACACAATAATCATCCGGACTGATGCACACTGAGCGATATGCGGACTGCAAGTCGACTTTAGCACACCAATAATCTGTCTTCGCTAAGGCACACGCATCAGAGACTGTTTGAAACTTCACCGACTCAGGGATGGAGTAATCGTTCATTGCCCTACCTGTTGGTTTGCTGGCATCATGAATTAGCCTAACGCTACCATCTTCTTTGGGGATCGCGGCTAGTGCGCTTACGACCGTTGGCTTCTTACTTGCCACTATATAATTTCCTTTCGCTATTTGATCAAACAGTTCTTGTTCTACCACGTCGCGATGATCGTACGCTGATTTATGATTGCTTTGTTCTGCTGCTAACACACATGTTTTATGTTTTTCTGTTACCCGAAAACCGTGCTGTATACCGTCTAACAAAAAATCTCTGTCACAATCGCCCTCTAGCACTGAGTGCCACCTTTGAGATTTTGCACTAATAGATGCATGATTTCCTAAAAACTCACAGTCATGAGGATCTAATTGAGGGAACGGGCTGGAATAGGTGGGGCCTACCGTTGTGTTGTCAGTTCGCTGCGCTGTATCCTAGGCACTGGTGTTTGCTGTCGCCTGGTGGTCTTTGCCAGGGTGCTCTTTTCCACACGTGTCACACACGTGTTCGAACCTGCAGCGGAACCCGTAGAGGCATGTGCCTATGTTTGTATACTGCAGGCACACCTCCTTCCCACTGGGTCCCACAGGTCGTTGAATACCGCCGCTTCCCATCGTGGCCTTGCCGCTTTTGTTGCCTAGAACTTGTTGGGTACGATCACGGAGAATCACTGTGGACAGGTGGGGGTTGGGGGTCCCCCAAGCAAACCCGCTGGTAGCCTGGCGCTTCCTGTACTCGTCGTCGTACAGGAGCACCGACTGCCAGGAGAATCTTGCGCCGAGCTCGCCCACCATCTCCGTATAACCGAGGTAGGCTTCGTGGTCGAAGTCCGGTGCATTCATTAGTTTTGCCATTATTCTTGCATTTGCGACGATCCAGTGGCAGGGGGATACTTTGTCCAACTTTGGTTTGTTGGCCAGCTTGAGCGTGACACCTCCCCCGAGTGTCACCTCTTCCTCCACCACCATAGAAGCTGGTACGAAGTCAACAATTCTTAAAAATGTCTCACCTAGTGAAGCGGTAGACTGTATGGCCATGTTGCCAAGAAGGCCCTGGAGCATTGCCACTTGGTCGGCAGCACGCAACGGCCCTCCCCCGTACTTCTTTTGCAGGTCTGCCACTGCCGCTTTTAATTCCACTATGTGGCCTCTTTTTAACTTGAGGCTTTCCAGGTCCTTTTCTCCTGCATATTTTAAAGCACTGAGGGTTGTGAACTCCTCTTTTTCCAGAACCTCAACCACAGGTTGGGGCAGATTGTTTGCCCATGAAGTAAAATTGAACTCCATTTTTGCAGAACTGAAAAATCGCTGAACTTGCTTGCTGGCCGCTGCGCTGCTACTAATGACTTCGGTCCTCGCTCTCTCTCTCGGACTCCCTTATCTGTTACCATTGTTTCATTCCAGATGCTCTCCTTCACTCATCACCTCCACCCTGCCCTCCAACCCTCTTCCATTCCCCGCATTCGTTCCCACGGGACTCTGCTATCACTTCCTCCTGCATTACCTCAACACCTCCTCCCCCCCCCCTTTTTTTGCTGCATATCTGTCTCGTTTAAATAGAGTTTATGGTCGCTGACCGCTCCCTCTAAACTCACACTTAAATTGAACACAGATGTGGTAACTGAGTAACATTATGTGAGATACTGAGGTACTATTGTGTCCCAGTAAGGCTTATCATGCCCTGTGACATAAATAATGCTATTAGCTTAAACAGTCAGTACTTCTCAGGATTTCTCCAATGTAGTAACTGTACTTTCAGAGCAATGGCATCTTCCCAGAGAAGACAGCGGATCATGGTTTAAAAACAAAACGTGAATAAAAAATACTGGAAATTCTCGCATAACACAAACTGAGCAAGTACACTTACGCTTGTCGAATTGTTTCCCAGGCCCCATACGCGGCGCCACGGGTCCCACGAGGATCGACGCGAAACACCTTAACTGGAGGTGGTTTCATATATTCCTCCTCTTCTTCCTCCTCCTCCTCTGCTTGCTCCTCTTCTGCTTCACCTGCTGCCTGCAAGTTCAGTCATAAATCAGTAAGTGATTAAAAAATGGCTGATTGGCCAACCGAAACAATATGCTCACTGCAAACTTGTTGTAAAGGAATGATGAACTCAACTGACACTTTCCTTGAGTGTGGTGTCATCCATTCAACCCCCCAAACCAGGCCTGAAAGTAACAAGTATTTTACTCGCCATGGCGAGTAAATACATGTAACAGGCGAGTAGAAATGTTCATCTACTCGCCAAATGCGAGTAAAGTTTCTGAAACAAATTGTTGGTTTGGCTAGTAAAGTTTGCTCTCTGGCTAGTACATTTTCAGAATCACTAGCCAAAGGTGAGTACACCATTAATTTTTGTTTGACTTTCAGCGCTGCAAACTGAACTGTACAGCTCTTTGACAAGTTCAAATCTGCAATTCTTGCAACCTCATGTGAAATATGGCCTCCTCTCAGGAACCTAAAGTAGGACGAAAATGAATAAAAGACGGTGATGGAACAGGGCAAAGGGGAGATATCAGTCTCAAAACATTACCTAAACACACCCGTTTAATCCTTGAATAACTAAGCGCTCAAACACTTGTTTTAAGGCATTCCTTGTGTGGTAACAGAATTACAACCCTGAGCTCTTGTGGTGATTGCAGACAAATTTTTCTCTCAATTATGTCCCTTTAAATAATAAAACTTTACAAACTTGTTCTGCGTCATTGCCGGAAGTCCCCTCTTGCTCAGCTAAAGACATGTATTCCTCAGGTGGTTCCCATACACTCTCTGAAAAAACAAATTCAACAGTACTGTAAAACCTCTGTATTCAGACCCACAAATCTGAGAGAAAATCAAGCCTTATTAAGGAGGGAGTCTTATAATGTAGGTAAAGTTACAGACTTTATGAAGAAGAAAGTTTGGTAAAGCAGAAGAGGTCTTAAAACTGAACATTTTAACTCATTGTCTCCCAGGTACGGTTATATCCGTACCCACTCATATGGCTCTATCTGACCTGGTACGGATATATCTGGACACACAGTCACTTCAGTCGCTTCCTGCAATGTCGATCTAATGCCTGCATTCCATCGTGTTGATACACAGTTTCTACACAGTTAACACAATTCTGAGTGACCTGCTGCAGCACAGCTGATCTCGGCTAAAAAAAACTTGGTCAACATAGGTGGGGTAGAAAGTGTTAACTGTATTCTGTAATAAACGAATATACTCTGGTGAATAAAAGAAATTATGACCCTTACTTGTTTGACTTTACGTTACGATGGCTACAAACAAACCCGCATGTGAAGATTCTTGTAAAATCCTATTAAAAAGTGAGAACAACAAAATGTTAAGACAACACAAACAAGCAACCGTCTTAAATCAGATTGGGATTTCACAACGGTTACAATGAAGAAGTGTGTGTGTGTGTGTGTGTGTGTGTGTATGTGTGTGTGCATTGCGTTGCAGTTTGTGTGCATGTGTGATTCTCCAAGCACTCACAACAGAAAAAGTCTACCTGTCTTGTCTGTCTCTGATAACTCACCATTGGTAGCTGTGTTCCAGTAGTAGGAGTAGCCATCAGGTGACTTGGCCTCAAACCACTCTTTGATCTTGGCTGCAGGGGCTGTGGTCTCAGGCTCTGGGGACTCAGATCTTGCTGCCTTTTCTGTTCTTTTGCTGTCGCTGCTTTTTTCTGTCAGGAAACACAACGCAATGGCCATGTACTGCTCGTTCAAAATAACTTCTGCTTCTGTTTCGTTTGTCCATACCTGCTCTGTGTCTTTGAAGTCGATTTCTGTTTTTTAGTCAAAACCCATGGTGATAATGAACTAACTTTTCACAATAAATTAGCTCCTTAACCCTTTCGCTGCCAATCAAAACTTACTTATGTGCATTCCTGATTGCCAGGGAACTTTGGAGTTCGAGGTGTAATAATTCACAAAAAATTCTAGCTCCAAACTGGCTGTAGGTAGGTAAGTAAAGCCTATGTTATTTTTCAAGGAAATTGAACGAAGAATTTGTTTTTAGTGTCTAAACATGGAAATAATAATTAGTTTGGCTTATAATCGAAAATTTCAAAACTAAATTTTCATTTAATTAATATACTTACTCAACTCACATAAATGGCATTAACTTCAGTTCATTGCTAAGATATTGAAGTCGTACTCGACCCTGGTAAGGGGGGAAGTAACTCCCAAAGAAAAACAATCCGTAGTCAAGGACGCGAGTCACCTCCCCTACCGGTAACCCGCACATGCGCGGTCCTACTACCGGCCGTCATTCCCCCACGGAAACACACACCTGTAACACATATAATGTTAGCGGGGATGGATGGGAGGGTATAAACGATGTGAGTTGAGTAAGTATATTAATTAAATGAAAATTTAGTTTTGAAATTTTCGATTCAATCACATATTCTTACCTCAACTCACATAAATGGCAGATTGCACATAAAGGCGGTGGGATACTCACATTAAACTCTTGGAAGTATCTGGCCTGCGGCAACCATGGCTGGGAGGCAGTTGGTACCGTCCGGGTGAGTGCTGGCAATGTCCCGGAGGTAGTAGCTGAGGAAGACATCTTGAGACGTCCAGTATGCAGCTTTGAGGACGTCTGACATCCTTCCAGACTTGAGGACAGCTAAGGAAGTTGCCCACGCTCGAGCCTCGTGAGTCCGAGGTGATCGAAGAGGAAGGACTGACTGCCCCCCCCCCCCCCCCCTTGTGTCTGCCACCACTGATAGGCATGCCTTATAAGTGTGGAAGACCATCTGGTAAGCGTGGTTTTTGCAATGTCTTTATTTCGGGCTGTATTAATCGAAATAAACAACAACTTCTGAGCTGATGCTCGAATCGGAGCGGTACGCAACAAGTAAGCCTTAAGCGCGCGTACCGGACAGTTAGAAAGATCCGGATCGCCGGGGGCTAAAATGTCCCGAAGAGGCCGAATGGAAATGATCGGTGAAAGTTGGTCAGGTTTTTGATTTTTGGCGAGAAAATCGGGACGGAAACGCAGTGAAACCGAGCCGTCTCTTTCAAAAGTGATATCACGGTCTAGACCTGAGAGGCCGTGGATCTCGCTGCCCCTTCGCGCGGAAGCGAGCAGTATGAGCATGAGAGTTTTGCGCGTAAGGTCAGAAAGACTAGCGTCTTGTAAAGGTTCAAAAGCACTAGAACGGAGAAATTCGAGTACTAGCGGAACGTCCCAAGCCGGAACAGAAGTTCTCTCCGTTGCAGAACTGAGGGCCGCGCCCTTTAGCACACTCGCGATGACTCCCCCGAGGGAGATGGAGCGACCAAGCTGCTTAAGAGTAACCGAGATGGCTGAGCGGCGAACGCGCAAAGTGGACGCGGCGCGTCCCTGAGCGGAGAGCCATGCCAAGTGGTTTGCGACCTGCATTGATCGCGGGGAGACCGGGACAACATTGTTAGCTGCACACCATCGAGTCCAAGCCAGCCAGTGCGATGAATAAACAGAGGAGGTGGAACGCCTGTGAGCCTTCTGGACTAAGTCCAAAGTAAGATCTGAGGCGCCTGAGCGCTTCAGTGATCGCCGAACAGTCGCCAGGCGTGAAGATCCAGGAACTCGGGGCGATCGTGAAGAATGCCCGTCCTGGGCTGTAGAAGCTCCCCTCGCCGGAGGCTGAGCGGAATTGGCGGGCCGCTGGCGAGCCGCAGGAGGTCCGGGAACCAATGCTGACTGGGCCAGCGCGGTGCCACGAGAAGAAGACGAGGCCGCTCTAAGTCGGCTTTTCGCAGGACCCTTCCGATGAGTGGAGTGGGAGGGAAGGCGTAAGCCACTAGCCCTGTCCAGCTGATCGTCATCGCGTCGATCTTCCACGCTTCCGGGTCCGGAAACGGGGAGACAAAGATCGGAAGGCGACGCGAAAACCTCGTGGCGAAGAGGTCGACCATCGGTCGCTCTACCTGCGCCCAAAGGCGGAGGAGCGCCTGATGTGCGATGGTCCACTCTGTGTGGAGGATCTGAGAGGACCGGCTGAGGGCGTCGGCCAGGACGTTCAGGCAGCCGGGCAGGTAGCGAGCCGAGACCAGAATCTGATGGCGAGCGCACCAAGAAAGGATCTCGCATGCTCGGCTGGACAACAGTTGAGATCGGGAACCGCCCTGTTTGTTGAGGTAGGCAGCGACTGTCGTGTTGTCGGTATGAATCAACACATGGGTGCCCTGAAGGGCGGAGAGAAAATGCTGAAGCCCCAGAAAGACTGCCTCGAGCTCGAGGCGATTGATGTGCCAAAGCCGCTGCTCTTGTGACCACCGACCGGACGTCGTGTGTGTGTCCACGTGAGCCCCCCAACCCTTCTGAGACGCGTCCGAAAAGAGATGCGTGGAGGGAGGAGGAAGCGCTATGGGCACTCCCTGCAGAAGCCAAGGGGTGTTCATCCACTGAAGCGTGGTCTGCTGAAACCAGACCCCGAGCGGGACTGAAACGTCCCAGCCTTGTGAAGTCGGATTCCAGACTGAACTGAGCGCCGCCTGAAACGGGCGCTTGTGGGATCTGCCTAGCGGAATAAGGGACGACATGGACTCCATCTGGCCCTGTACAGACGCAAGCGTCCGGGCTGGAGCTGACTGAAGCCCTAACAGGGAAGACAGAAGAGCCTGCAGTTTGTCCACCCGGCGTTGAGTGGGACGGACTGTCCACTCCCGTGAATCGAACACCATGCCAAGGTAAGTAAAGGTCTGCGACGGAGTCAGCTCGGACTTGGTGTGGTTGACTCGGAAGCCGAGATCCTGAGCCTGAGCAAGGACAAACTGGGTATGCTGAAGGCAGAGCGCTTCCTGCTGATGAAGGATCAGCCAGTCGTCCAAGTATGCCCTGAGCCGAACCCCGTGCTGCCGAACGAGGGCACAAAGTTGGCGCACCACCATGGTGAACACCCAGGGAGCAAGTGACAGCCCGAAGGGTAGGGCTCGAAACTGGAAGATTCGGTCCCCCCACAGAAAACGCAACCACTTCCGGTCCGCCTCGTGCATGAGGATGTGGAAGTAGGCGTCCGTCAGGTCGACGGACGTCACCCAGTCGCCCGGGCGAAGCGCCTCCCTGACGGTCGCCGGCGTTTCCATGGTGAACCGAATTTTGCGCAAAAAGCGGTTCAGTGGAGAGAGGTCTAAGACTGGCCGCCACCCCCCGGAAGCCTTGGGAACAACGAAGATTCTTCCGTAAAAACCCAAGGAGGAGTGGTCGAGAACCTCCTCTATAGCCTGCTTCTGCAGCAAGAGAAGGATTTCCGCCTGAATTGCCTCCCGAGCGTCGAGGCTGGCCGGAAACCGGAAGTTGGCCGGCGCTCTGGACAAAGGGGCCTTGCCTTCCTGCCAAGGAAGGCGGAACCCCGATCGAATCACCCCCATGATCCATAGGCTGCTTGTCCGAGACAGCCACACTGGAAGGGCCCGGGAGAGGCCGCCTGCTACCGAAAGGGTAGAGGCTGGGGGGGTGACTGGATCGGGGGGGTCTCATTGGGGGTTGGGCTTGCGCCCAGACCCCCGCTTCCCAAAGGAAGGTTTACGCTGGTAAGGGCGGGAACGTGAACCACCCCTACCTGCCTGAGACGACTTCTGCCCCGAGGACTTGCCTGCAGCTGGTGCAGAACTCCGTGGTTTGTTACCGTGCTGCTTAAGAGCGAGTTCCGTCAGTTGCACCACATGATGGTCACGAGCCTCCTCCGTTTGCTGCCGGAGGGCATCCAAAGAGCGTGATCCCAGCAACGCACCCTCTGAGAAGGGAGAGACTCTCAAAGAGTCTATGGTGGCCTTATCCGTCAGGCGTGAGCCGTTAAGAAAAGCCTCGCGCCTCCAAAACACAACCTGAGAGTAGAGCCGAGCAGCAAGAGTCATCTGACTGTCAGTGACCTTCGCGAGGGCCGCCAAGAGCATGGCAGCATCAGCCTCAATGGCATCGTCACGGAACCTAAAAGGTTCGATGGACGAAGCGATGGCTCTCGTGAGAGACCGGATGAGCGTTTCCGCTAAGGAGGTCAGTTCGAGGGAAGAACGCCCGCTCTCCTCCAGCCCGAGTAGACTCTGTTCCGTACACACGGCAGTCCTATCTCGGCTATAACCGTCCTGCCGTAAGCGAGCCAGTTCCGGAGTCACCGGAAGTGGAGCTGTGGGCAGCGAAAACGAGGAGAGAAGAGAATGTGGCCTGCTAGGCAGCCGCGATCTTCTTGAATTAGCTGGGAGGCCGCCGCCTGCCTGAGCCGAGGCTAACCAAGGCTGAGCAGACGGGGGGGCTTCCCCATGAGCAGCCAAGAGAGGGTAGGGTGTGTTAGCGTCCGCCAACACCTGAGCCATCACAAAAGGGACGGAAGGAGATTCAATGAACCGGAACTTCGCCTTCGTGTCCCCCGCGCCCGCAAAATCTGCCAAAGCAGAAGGAGGGGGTGCGACCACAGTAGAATCGGCGGAGACACCCTCAGGGAAGTACCGTGAGGTTATCTCCGCAGCCAACTCCAGAGTAGGGCCCAGTTTATTGGGAATCCGTAAGGGGGTAACAGATTCAGAACAATCCTCATCCCCTTCCTGTTCCTCTCCAAAACCTTCCTGATCCCCATCAAAAGGAGGGTCCGGCAAACCGGAAACCCACCCGTCCACGGAAGCGGAAGTGGCTAAAGTCGGTTGAACAATAGACGGAAGCGCCGCAAACTGTCCACCAACAGCACCGCCGACAACCGGAACCGCCGCGGCGGAACCGGAAGTCGGGGCCGGAAGTCGATGCGTAACCAGGGACGGGATAGCAGGGACACTGCCACCGGAACCACTAGCCCGCTGTCCTCCACCGGAAGTGCCTGCCACAGCACGACCGGAAGTCGAGGACGACAACCCGCGGGCAGGCCCGACCGGAAGCCCCGAGGGGCAACCAGAGGAGCCTACCCCCTGCGAACTCGAACCAGGAACGGCGGCAGCCGGACCAAGAGCTACAGGTCGATGACCGCCGACAGAATCTTGTAGGCCAGAGCTGGACAAACAAGACGCTGCTGCCTGCCCCCCAGAGGCCGGGACAGCCGAAACTGATCCCAGGGGGGCAGGCTGGCGCGCTTCGCCGCTCCCTAGCGCACCCGCCACGTGATGGACGGTGTACTGCCGGGGAGGAGCCGTCTGCGAACCCGGCGACGCAAGAGCGTAACCCGGGCCCGCAGGCAAGTGTGAGCCCCCAAAAAGATGGGGACTCCCACAAACGCCGCCCAACGCCGAAGCGCTGGAACCGGGCGGCGCTAAGGCCGCGAACCCCCCTGAAAAGGCAGGGGAATCCGCTACCGAACCAGAAAAATCCGGCCCGAGATCAGCCGACGTGATAGTCGCTGACGGCCGCAGCCTAGAAAGAGAAGCCACCCCCCCCCACGCCAGGCGGGAGGGGAGCGACAGGCCTTTCCGCAGAATGTAAGGCAACTAGGTCATGCTTCAAAGTAGCAAACATTGCCAATATTTCTTCCCGAGACACGGACTCGCTAGACCGTGGCGTCTGCGAGCGCGAGAGAGGAGAAGTAGAGCGTTCCTGCGTAGGAAAAACGGGTGACGGTGACGTGGAGTCGAGCGAAACCCGTTCTGTCTTCTTAGTCACCGGGTCAGTAACCAGAATTAAAGACGTAGCCTGTGACGAAGTTACAGAGGCACGCGTCTTTGATTTAGACTTAGACTTGTCTTTATCCTTCTCTTTCCCCGGTGAAGAGAGCAGAGAAACAAGTTTGCCCTTGCTTTTAGAGTTTTTGTCCGCCATTTGCAATATCGAACACGCGCACGTGGAGATGAATTACAACAGCGAAAATACTCAAACAAACGCAACGCGTAGCGAAGAGAAGTGAAACGATCTTACCTAAAGATAGCAACGCAAAGACCAGGGTCAAATGGCCTTCCACAAAAGGCCAAGGCAAAAAAGATGCCGGAGTACAACAACACGTCTGTGCAGTAGTGTTGAAGTGGGTGGAATGACGGCCGGTAGTAGGACCGCGCATGTGCGGGTTACCGGTAGGGGAGGTGACTCCCGTCCTTGACTACGGATTGTTTTTCTTTGGGAGTTACTTCCCCCCTTACCAGGGTCGAGTACTACTTCAATATCTTAGCAATGAACTGAAGTTAATGCCATTTATGTGAGTTGAGGTAAGAATATGTGATTGAATGATGTTCAAATATGAACTTTTGAAAAATCAGTCTGGCGCACCTTCCGGTGCCTGTGGATCAAACACAGGTGGCTGTATTGCTTGCTCGAAGAAAGGATCATAATCACTGTCATCTACCTGTTTCCAACCAATCATCCGAAAGAAGATCTCCCCCTTCCCCTGTCAGTATCCATAATCATTTGCACCGCCTGTAGCGTCAGTCCGTCTTTGTTTTTCCCTACTAGGGCCCGGTCGACTGTCACCGTCAGCCATTTTGACGAGTCGAGTCTTCTCTCCCCTTCCCAACCCACTTCCCTGCTGCCAAGGCCGAAAATAGCCTTCAGAAGCAAAACCGGGTCACCATTTATGTTTATTCATGAGAATGAGGTATCCTACCAAGCCATTGGCTAGTATTTGTGTGTCAGCAGTGACGTAGCATTTCCGGAAAATTCCTGAACTCAGCTGACGGGTTTACCTGTCACGTAGGCGCTGCGGCTGCACAGGCACATGACGGGTATACCCGTGTGAGGCAGTCAAGGGGTTAAAGCGTTAACATGACCGTTTTGGTTCCATCAAAAAGGAAAGTAAACGACAAAAAAATGGATAAAGATATGAAAGACTAATTCAACAAATGAAACATCAACAAAGACTTGAACTGACATCAAGACCGCGCGTGCCAAACCAAAGGGCAACACTGCACATTACTTAGCTGTGTGTGTGTGTGTTTATGAAATGAGTATGTTAATAGATGTTGTCCTGAAATAACTCTTATCAGGATTTTCTGCGGTCTGGTAAATTAGAGCCCCTGTACCTAGGCCATGTTCCATGCTTACGATAGGTTTTATCCTGCGATTGGAACTAACAACTAACTCTGTTGACCGGCCGCAGTAAGGTATTCCCACTTCCCACTGTTTTCCCCGCTAGTCAGCTGCCAGATGTATTCAGTGATTATTTTATCAAGAAGGTTTCAGATATTCGTTCTGAACTTGATCAGATGGGTGCACATTCTGCTTCCTCCAGTCATGTTGATGTTCCCACTGATTGTTCTTTTCCATCATTTCAGCCAATCAGTGAAAAAGTCCTTAGATCCATTATTTTGAAGTCCAAACCAACAACTTGTCCACTTGATGCCATACCCACACCACTGCTTTTTGAGAATCTTGATGTGTTGTTGCCAACTCTTACTCAAATTGTCAATGATAGCCTGTTATCTGGTGTTTTTCCATCATTGTTCAAAACTGCACTTGTCAAACCACTTCTCAAAAAACCTAGTCTTGATGTCAGTATTTTGAAGAACTATTGTCCTGTATCTAATTTATCATTCTTGTCCAAAGTTTTTGAAAAGGTAGTTTTGAAGCAGCAATTGTCATATATATTTGAACACCCATGATTTGATCTCGCACTCTCAGTCCGCTTATCGCCCTTCTCACTGTACTGAAACAGCCCTACTTAAAGTAATCAGTGACATTCTGTCTGCTCTGGATGGTGGTGATGTGTCAGTGCTTACCCTACTTGACCTTTCTGCAGCGTTCGACACGATTGACCATGTAACGCTTCTCCATAGACTTCAGATTCTGTACGGCATCTCCGGTCCACCGCTAGCATGGCTTGAGTCCTATCTCATTGGCAGGACTCAGGCTGTGCTTGTTGATGGCCAGATGTCTGCTCCAGCCCCACTTTCTTTCGGCGTTCCTCAAGGTTCAGTACTCGGTCCCATCCTTTTCATCATGTACACTAAGCCCCTCTCCACACTGATTCAAAACCATTCTGTTTTAAATCAGTCTTTTGCTGATGACACCCAGCTGTATAAACCCAGTCCCCCTGCAGAGACACATTCCGCCATCCAGACCATTCAGACATGCATCACTGATGTTAAATCTTGGATGGTCGATAACAAACTTAAGCTGAATGATGATAAGACTGAAGTCTTACTGTGCAAAAAGAAGAACGCTACATTTCCCTCTCCCCAACCTGTTTCTGTTCAAATAGGCAACACCAACATTCTTTTCTCACCATCAGCTAGAAACCTTGGATTCACCCTTTCATCTGACATGACCCTTAACAAACATATATCTTTAGTCTGTAGAGCAGCTTATTTTGAGCTTCGTAAGATCAGCACCATTTGCCACACACTCTCCTCTCAAACAACTAACACTCTTGTCTGTGCCTTTGTTCTTTCTAAACTTGACTACTGCAACTCTCTTCTCTCTGGCTGTCCTCTGTACCTCCTGCATAAACTACAAAAAGTCCAAAACTCGGCAGCACGCCTCATTCTGAAAGCACAAAAACGAGATCACGCAACACCACTTCTTCACACACTGCACTGGTTACCTATTCAAGCCCGCATTGACTACAAACTGTCCACCCTCTGCTTTAACTTCTTTTCTGGCTCGTCTCCTGCTTACTTCTCTGAACTCCTCA
This sequence comes from Littorina saxatilis, assembly GCF_037325665.1. Taxonomy (NCBI): domain Eukaryota; kingdom Metazoa; phylum Mollusca; class Gastropoda; order Littorinimorpha; family Littorinidae; genus Littorina; species Littorina saxatilis. The sequence continues at coordinate 26,757,175 of NC_090250.1, read as the reverse complement.
CCGCCTATTCTCCAGCAAGACAACTCCGTGCCTCTTCCGACTGTCGCATCCTCACCATTCCACACACCAAAACCAAAACATACGGACAACGCACTTTTACTTTCTGCGCACCCACACAATGGAATTCTCTCCCCTTTCACATCCGCCACTCTCAGTCACCCCAAGCATTCAAACGAGCACTTAAAACGCACCTCTTCAAGAAATACAACCCCTGATTTTGTTTTCTCAGTCCATCAGTAGGCTACATGTAGTGTATTTGTTGTTTTAGTGATAATGTGATAATGTATATAAACATCTAGGGCTGTTTTCAGTATTGTTGATTACATGTTCTGTTTGATTAAGGGTATTCAGCTGGTATTTCCTTGTTTTCACTACCTATTTTATTCATGTTTTTATTACTTAGTTAGTGGAAGAATCTTTTGTATGTATGTTTGATGGTGTATGCTTTTAATTAAGCGTTGCTGACTATGAATGTAGATGTAAATGCTTGTATAACTGTGTTTTAATTTTAAATGTGTCAAGCGCAAAGAGCATAATTGTAAAGTTATGATGTTGCGCTATATAAATGCTCATTTATTATTATTATTATTATTATGTTACGCAGCGTGCGCTAAATATGATATCAAACCCAAGTGACCTTGATCAAAACACGTGCCAGCAATCATTTCGCAACAAATTGTGAACTCTGATGAACTTGTGAAGCTTGGCCTAGGTAAAGGGGGCTCTCACTCATTTAATTTTCATTTAATTTTCATTACTTTATTGTCCCATCGCTGGGAAATTCGGGTCGCTTCCTTCCAGTGGAAAGCTAGCAGCAACAGAGTCGCGCTACCCAGGTGTATGCGTGTTTAGGTGTAATCAGCCTTCTGCACTTATGGCAGAATAACCGAGGTCTTTTACATGCCACTGTGGTGACACGGGGGTGGAACATGAATAAAGTCTCCGAGTCTGCACATAAGTTGACCCGTGTCCGTTCCGGCCCGGATTCGAACCTGCGACCCTAGGATCACAAGTCCAGTGCTCTACCAACTGAGCTACCGGGCCTCTACCAGACAGCTGAAAACCCTGACAGTTATTTTCGAAAATAGTCTGTTGGACAAGCACATGACAAAACACATCATTACCGTCCCAGAAAAAAAGAAAACAAGTCGCGTAAGGCGAAATTACAACATTTAGTCAAGCTGTCAAACTAACAGAATGAAACTGAACTCACTGCATTTTTACAGCAAGAGCGTATACTCGTTGCATCGTCAATCCACCGCTCGATGCAAAGGCAGTGAAATTGACAAGAAGAGCGGGGTAGTAGTTGCGCTGAGAAGGATAGCACGCTTTTCTTTATCTCTATTCTTTTTAACTTTCTGAGCGTGTTTTTAATCCTAACATATCACATCTATATGTTTTTGGAATCAGGAACCCACAAGGAATAAGATGTTTTTAAATCGATTTAGGAAATTTTATTTTTATAATAATTTTTATATTTTTAATTTTCAGAGCTTGTTTTTAATCCGAATATAACATATTTATATGTTTTTGGAATCAGAAAATGATGAAGAATAAGATGAACGTAAATTTGGATCGTTTTAAAAACAAATTATTTTTTTTACAATTTTCAGATTTTTAATGACCAAAGTCATCAATTAATTTTTAAGCTACCAAGCTGAAATGCAATACCGAAGTCCGGCCTTCGTCGAAGATTGATTGGCCAAAATTTCAATCAATTTGATTGAAAAATGAGGGTGTGACAGTGCCGCCTCAACTTTTACAAAAAGCCGGATATGACGTCATCAAAGACATTTATCGAAAAAAAGAAATAAACGTCCGGGGATATCATTCCCAGAAACTCTCATGTAAAATGTCATAAAGATCGGTCCAGTAGTTTGGTCTGAATCGCTCTACACACACACACACGCACAGACAGACAGACAGACAGACAGACACACACACATACACCACGACCCTCGTCTTGATTCCCCCTCTATGTTAAAACATTTAGTCAAAACTTGACTAAACAGGGATCGCGCTAGCTTTTTAAAAAACGCGTAAGTCATACGCAACAAAACGAAAAAAACGCATCACGGACCAATATTTTTGCGTACTACGAAAACACGTACTGACACAAACAAAACACGCACGAAAGACTTAAAGACACTCCTTACCTAAATACGGTGAGTTTTCCTGTCGAACTCCGCGCACGCCTGTCGAATAACACCCCTGCTGTCTCCAACCTTCGGGCCTTGCGAGTTTGTTTCCCGCTCTAATACGACTAGACACACTTTCCGCCTTTTGGAAGCGCGAGATGGGAGAGCAGCTAATGTCTGTTTCATTATCCGACAAGACATTATCTAGTAATAACCTCGTTACGTTCGTTTGCGATACTTCGATGCAAAAAGAAACGGACTTTAGTTTTGACGCGCAGATTTCATGTGTGTCGTCACTTCTCGAGCCCTATAGTCAGTTTCAGGATCGGGTGATTATTAAGTCAGAGCAAAAGCGCTGCGTGAAGACAAGAAAAAGTTACGATATTTTTGCGTATGGCTTACGCGGCGCGGCGAAAAAAACGCGTCAGCGACTTTTAAAATGCGTCAAATACGCAAAAATCGTGCGTAAACGCGATCCCTGACTAAATGTAAAAACAAGAGTGCTACACAACAAAAAGTAAAAAATAAACATCACCACCATAAACAATAAAACTGTGTATACATCATGTCATCATTAGGCAACCCTACTTACCTCCTGGTGTCTTTAACTTGACGCCATACTGAGCTGCTAACGATGGGTCCTTGGCCAGGTCATTTCTCAGTGCTTCTAGGGCAGCCTGCAAATGAAAAGCGCATCTTTTGTGGTGATCCTTTTGTCTTCTTTTGTGCATTTTGTAATGCATACTATTTAACACCTACTTAATATCTCTAATTTGATTACAGAGACATTGATGGCAACAGTCAAAACAGTGTTAACAACTAAAACATTTGAACAATTAAACCACCAACTTAAAAAACAAATCAACTCTGAAAAGAAATCAGCAACAGAAGATTCTATAAAATCTTGTTTTTAATCGTGAAACTGTTGAATAGTTCTTCCTCTTTTCACAAATACAGAGAAACCCCCTTTTGTAAGACCCCGGAATTTAAGAATTCCTCTTTTTTAAGACCCTCCTTCCTCCAATGTTCTGTTCAAAACCTCAGTAAATTTACCTCAATTTTAAGACTAGCTCCTTTTTAAGACCAGATGTTCTGAGATTTGTGAAGGCTGCAAAACGGGGGTTTCATTGTACACAGCATTTTCCTTCTCTTATTCTCTTTCAGCATAACTTTAAGAGACAAAAGGATATTGCCTTGGAAATATGATCATTCTTTTTTGTATTACCTTCTCTATATGGGCCAATCCAGCATCTATCTCCTCCTGTGCCTTGGCCTTCTCTCCGCTGCGTTTCCGCAACTGCAGACGGAAGGAACAGCATGGATAAACAATTACAGCAGGGGAGAAAGATTCATGTCAGCACATTCCATTCTAAGTAAACCTGTGTAGACCTGTTGAGAATTATGCACCACTAATACACAGTAATAGCTTAAATGAAAAAACTAACAAAGACTTTTGACACAATGAGAACACACGTCAAACAAAATTCAAAAAGAAAGTGTGTGTGTGACAGAGAGTTGATGTGTGTGAATAGGTGTGTGTGTTAGCATGTATCCCCCCCCCTCCTCCCCAAAGAAAACAGAAAGAGAGAGAGAGGGAGAGAGTTACAGTGCAAAGCAACAGAGCAGTGATCCATGTAGCAGACAACTTACCTCATCAATTTTTTTCTGTACATTTTCTTTGTGTCGCTTTCCTCGTTCGTGAAATTCAACACTCTGAAACAGACATCAATACAACATTGATTAATGCCTGATAACAATTCTCTAGTATAAAAACAACATCACTAGATAAGGTTACCTCTGCAAAACTGGACATTGAGGAATTGTTACTGTTGAGTACATAAAGAAACACGTTACGTTAACATGCATTATTTTCCACAATTATCAAACACTAGACATTCCAGCGCCTTGTTCATTTATATTTCAGTTCAGCTAGTAAAATTTACTATTCTATTAACAAGAAACATTGTTGGTCAAAGCCTTATGCAGTGGTACCTGCGATAAAAGGCCACCCTTGGGACCACCCCAAAGTGTGCCAACATTGCAGGTGGTCTGTCATGACAGGTATACTTTGGTAAAGATAATAGACAATAGGAAAACAGAAGGTGTCCTTTCATGGGATGTGTCCCCTCCTCTGAGGGGCCTCACATCACAGGTACCACTGTAAAGCCTCAAATTAACTGGGCAAAGCCGACTACGCAAAGTATACTTTGCGAAACTGGCCACACAGGGCTTTAGCGCTGAGTTTTCGGCATAGACTTTGCGTAGTCTGCGGGCTCAATTATAGACCGCTTTCAGGCTTAAAAGAGGTCCAACCATGGTTTCTAACTTACAGGTTTATTGTCTGTGATCCAACATTTGCAGAATTCACAGAACTTGCGTGCCTGTGATATCCAGTATTCAGACCTGAAACACAAGTCGCGTGAAGCGATATAAAAACATTTAGTCAAGATCAACACCACAAACCAGTCATCGCCGAGACTACATTCAGATAATCTCGGCTAACCATACCGAAGACCGAGACGGGTCACGCTTGCCTCCGCGAAGCACGCTTCCGTAGTACTAACTGAACCTATTTTCTTTCATTCTGAGCACATTTTTAGAGTAAACATGACATATCTAAAATATATTTTTGAATTCAGGAGAAGATGAGGAATACAATGCAATCAGTTTTTAATCTGTTTCTGAAAATGTGATTTTAATGACAACTTTAATTAGCAAACTCAGTAATTATTTTTTAAGCCTCCAAGCTGAAATGCAATAGTCCGGGCTTCGTCGAAGATTACTTGACCAAAATTTCAACCAATTTGGTTTAAAAATGAGAGCCACCTCAACTTTCACGAAAAGCCGGATATGACGCCATCAAAGACATAAAAAAAACCGCAAAAAACATCTGGGGATTCTATACTGAGGATCTCTCATGTCAAGTTTCTTGAAGATCGATCCAGTAGTTTTCTCTGAATCGCTCTACACACACAGACACCACGACCCTCATCTCGATTCCCCCCTCTACGTTAAAACATTTAGTCAAAACTTGACTAAATGTAAAAAGGTAGTACTACTAAACCGAGAACTGTGCCCTGCATTATGTTGCAAATAAAACACTGGCACTATGCCGCCTACATCATCCATACAAACTCACAAATATATATATATATAATTATGCCTGTCCATCACTGGAGCAAATGTTTTCCAAGGATGGAAGGCAACCATGTTCTACCCTGAAAGTCCTCGTACTGGTGATTGGTGCTTCTCAAGCTCTAGATTCTCGTCAACTGCACAGGGCACTTGTGAAGTCGGCACATTGATGGGAACTAGATAGGCATACTTTGTTGGCGCTGGGTGAAGATGTTATTCCCATGCACCACCCAAATCCCTGCACTTCCCTTATTCTGACCTTAGTGTCTTGGTAAACCCTTACCCCTCACATTCCTCCCTGTTTTATTGAAGCCAATTTTTCATGATCAATTCTATGTCAGTCACATTCTGACAATACTACATCAATACAACTAGTACAAGTCCATTAGTTACATAACTTAATTACAAACAGAAGCCTGTGCCAGTGCAGCTACTTTTATCTGGCACTGCTGTCATGACAACTGATATTGTGGCATTCCCTAGTTATAAGCTAACTATCAAAAGCACAAGTAAGAATAACAGTGTTAACACAATTCTCTTCCCCAAATTGGTCCAGTCTAGATATATATATATGGATGCAAAATGTATGATCTTCCCTAAAATGGCAGAACTGAGGGGTCAAGTCGACCAAAAGTGGGTGCATTCTCTGTGGGTGCATTTCCTTTAGGCATTTTTCCTGTGTACAGGGAATGCACATCGGTATCTTTCTATCCTTTTTTCTTTCATTTTCAAAGAGATTTGATTTAGTTTTGCAATTTGTATTGAAAAAATAAGAAAATCCATCGTCGTTCCTGTCGAACTGCCTTTCGGATGTCTATGAAGGGAAGCGACGCCGAGGTGAGTCACGCGCTGGGCGCCAGATTGAGTGGTATTTTTTCCTACAGGAAAAATGCCTACACTACAGATAAATCACCCCTTTCATGGTGACTTAGACCCCTTCTGCCCTAATATGGCCCAGTTCAGATATGGCTGCAAAATGTACCTCTGCATCTCAATGCTTGGAGTTTGTGCCAAGACTAAACAAATGCTGACCATTATCATATATTCAATCCGTTTCTCCTAGTAAGGAAGTTACTGGGCTTCATGTGAAGAAAAGAAGAGAGCAAGAGAAAGAAAGAGAGAGAGAGAGAGAGAGAGAGAGAGAGAGGTGATGTCGATGTGTGTGTGTGTGTCCGGGAGGGAGGGGATTTTGTGGTTCAGTTGATGATCACAAAGGCCACAATACATCCTGAAACGAGCATTGGAGGTGTAAAAGTGTGATGTAGACGACAATTGGTAATGATGACCTTACATTTGTCTGCCTTATCAGCAGCATGCGCAGGAAAGTGCCCAAGAGGCCGACGTAGCTGCTCGGCAGTCTGACGAACACACATGCGTCGGAAGTTTACAACATTGGGCATGCGTACAAGGAATGATGCGGCGAGGCCTTGCAAAGAAAATGTTCCCAGCCCTAGCATTGGTTGTATCTCGCACATCTAATTATGAGTGACCAATTAGATAACGTCTAATGTTAAATATAGATGTCATGGCGCATGCGTAGAGAGCAGCCTTTGTTGTCCCCGAATCAAGGGATTTGCGGCGAGCGGCTGGGAAAGATTCACGAAGTTCAAGTTGAAAGAAAATGTAAGAAATTTCAAGGTCGCTATGAGTTAGACACAGCTGCTGAAAATGGTGAGTAGCTTCCTCTTGCGAGGCTGGTTTTGTAAAGTGTACATTATGGACCCGAATCGGTAGTAAACTGCCCTTGGACACCCAGCATGCCAATGTTTATGTTTTGGTTTTTGAGTTCGTCACAAACGTCCAGTAAGTAAATGACATACTTATCCACGTTGCAGAGCTAGTTTTCTGGTTCAGCAAGACTTATTTGTAGGAATTGTGCTGCAGTGAAAGTTTCAGTTGTTGTCGCGAGTGGTATTTATATGGAGTGGTCAAACAAGAAAACTTTCGATCAGACAAGGGCCTGTTGCTGCCCCTCCTCTTTCTCTAGCTTCTCCATCTTTGATCCATATTTTACCGTTTAGCTGGAATGGTCTTCACTTTATAAGTTTTTATATTGGAGCTGCTGTCCCTCTTCATTATTCTGATTTGGTTTGCTATTTCATAGTGTGCAGGTTGAGTCAAAGAGAAAACATTTATAGCCCAGTAAGTCTTTCTCAAGGTATAATCATGATAATTTGATTTATATAGAGACAATCAGCTGTCAAACGGCCTTGAAATTTGAGAATGATGATTTAAGTTGAGCATGGCCTTGAACTGGTAAAATATCATCTTGAAAGAGCTGTTAGTTTTATCTTGTTTTAATTTTTGTGAGTGTGTTCTCTTCGTGCAGGAACCAGGAGAGGCAGGTTAGTCATGATTTTTTTCCCTCCAGACTCCAGTTGTCTAGGTTTTTCTGTTCAGTCTGTCCAGAGCACCATTGTGTTCTATGGTGTTTCAATTTTATTCCAATAAATACTTGTGCTAAATTCATTATTCTCTACCGTGTTATGACTCTCCAAATTGTCACATGCAAATGGTAGACTTCAATTCTGTACAGGGAATGGCTGTGTGTTTACCTGAAGATCTTGTTTCTTAATCTTATTGTGAGGTTCATGTTCATCCACCCAAGGATTTAGAATAAAATCTCGGGTGTTAATGCTTTAAAACAGCCACTAAAGTAAGGCTTTGTTTTGATTTGTCTTTTTTTTGTGTGGGTGTGTGTGTGTTTTTTTGGTGTTTTTTTTTTTGGGGGGGGGGGGTGGTAGGTTTCATTATTTAGGGCTTAATATGCATAGTGCAGGTTTTGTAATGGACAGATTTTGGAAATAACTTTTTGGTTGTGTAAGAGTTGCAGCTTTTCCTTGGAAACACTGAGGCAATCTACATGTATGTGACATTGTAGGCCAGTCGCTAGGTAGAGATGTGTCTCAAAGCGACAACATCGATAGTCAGCACCGATGTGTTTACTTTTGACTGAAAAGTGTATTAAATGTATTGATCAGAAAGCACAGATTATGGCTGATTTTTACTGGGATGTCAGTCGTTCACATGATTTTTCTGGCACAGATCGCCAACCACATACAGAGACACACCGCTCGTTACTGATTGGCTTAAAATGTCACATGTAGCTTATCTCGGTGTTTCCAAGGTAAGCAACTCCTTCACAAGCTATAAAATCTTTACAGAGTTTTTCTGAACATCGTCTATTAATGACCAAATATATGTCGCCCACGCCAATTTCGCCAACCAAATCTGAATACAAAATTATTCTGCCTTATTAGTGACGACAAAACCATAAGCCCATTGTTTTGATTCAGACTGGAGCAGTCCAGGGGCAGGAGGGCCAAAGTCAGAGATGGAGTCGTCATCAGATGCCTACCAGCGGCAGGAATCATCGAGCTTCATGGACAACCAGTCAGAGCACATGTACGACAGCAGTAATTTAGGGGTAAGTGATGCGTGACCCGGCAGTGACAAGACAGTTCAGTGCCAAATGTATGGATGGTACAGTGGAACCCCCCTTTTCAAAAAGTCAGAGAAAATCAGGTCTTATCAAGGAGGGAGTCGTGAAATGGAGGTAATTTTACAGAGGCTATGAACATTTAAGCTCAAAAATCAAGGCCCTGAAAAGGAGGAAGCCTTGGGTCTTAAAATGGGAGGTTCTGCTGTAGTTGTAGTCAAATTTAGCTGGATGTATTGGGATGACCTTATTGAATTACATTTGTTGCTATTGTCAGTGTTTTGGGCTTTCTCTAGTTATGGTATTGTTGATTAACTGGCTGAGAAACATGTATATTTTAGGTCTCAGATTGATTTGCTGTAGTCTTGAAATACATTTTCAAATTTTCTGACCAGGGTGAGGATGACTACATGAACAGCCTTGGTCTTTACGACGGCTACGACAGCTACAACGATAGCGGTGGAACAACTGACGATGAGGAAAACTTTGACAGCAATCTCCTCCCACCGCGCTATTCGCAGACCAAAGCGGCAGCCGTGCAGAAGAAAAACTTCTTGAATGGCAAAGATGGAATGGGTATGTTGTGCAGCATATCACAAACTTATGGGAAATTAACTTATCTGTACCAAGTAGGTGTGTGTGGTTGAAAAGGTTTTGCACTTTGTCATGTTCAGACAGTCTGGGCAGGGGGCAGTATTCAAGAAAGTTAAAAGAGAATGAATTTGCTTTGTGTGATTTATTGCAAGTGGAATTATTTTGTTCTTGTCCTCTTCAGTTGTCTCCAGCCTTGCCAATATGTGGGCTTTTCTTTCCTTGTTCGATCTCATCCTTCTTTGTCAGTCTCTTGGGCTCTTTTCTGCATAGTTTCCTCCCACTGCTAATTTCTTCTGATTGTTATCTCCCTTTTCAATCCTTGCAGCAACCTGTGAGCAGTGTGGATCTGTTGGTGTACGTCATGCATTCTACTCCAAGTCCAAGCGCTTTTGCAGTTTGTCGTGTTCACGCAGTTTTGCAACCTCCCAGCGAGAAGGGAAGCCATCAGACGGCGTTGGCAGGGTGCAAGTTTCAAAGAAGGTTAGAGTTAGAATTAATTTGTTTTGTGTTTTTTTATTGCAAGCAGTTTTTTTTGTTTTTGTTTTTTTGGTATGAAGTGCTTGTTTTGGCATGAGGTATTGTGTGTATGACATGAGGTATTTGCATCTACAACGTGAGATGTTTGTGAGTATGTCATGAGGTATTTGTGTGTATAATATGAAAGATTTCTGTGTTTGACTTATGGTTGCATGAATGGCATGAGGAAATTGCATTCTAACATGAGATGTTTGTGAGTATGACATAAGGTATAAGCGTGTGTGACATGAGAAGATGTTGACATGGGAGGTTGGTGTTTCAGGGAAAGCCAGCAGCAGGGGGTCGGAAATCCAAGTCGCCAGGGCACGGAGGGCTGAACTGTGGCCTGAAGCAGGACGCCAAGGCCTTTGACTGGGGCGGCTACCTCGTCGCCAGTGTTGCTCCCGCTGCTCCCGTCTCCTGCTTTGGTCACGTGAGTGTCTGGCAGCGTCTTTGTCGTGTGGATGATTCTGATAGACGATGTTAGGAAATAACTCTGTTCGGTTTGTATGGGGTTGTAAAAGTGTGAATATTCTTGCTTTTATTGAGGCAGACTTTCCTATTTGGCTTAAAAGGCCGGTCACAAGCGATGGGTTTGTCTCCTCACATGCTCCTTGCCACGTGTATTACGTTACGCAGGAAAGTTTGCCTCAATGAAAGCAAGAACATTCACAGTTATTTCTGGAATTCATCTATTTGTAAAATGTGGCTAGCCTTTTACAAGTTGGTTATCAGTTGTGTTGTGTCTGTGCAACTTTTCATCTGACATGCAGAAACTGTGTGTCGGCAGAGCAGTTTAAAGAATAAGTTCGTATTTTTGTCAAATGTTTTGTACATGCATCTTTCTTTATCATTGTGTTTTTAGTTGTAAGGGTTCCTTTCTACTTTCTTGACATTTGTGCAGACATACATGTGATTTGCATCATTTGGCTGGGATACCTGCCTTTGTCCATTCCTTTCTTTGCAATGTTCTGTGAATCGCTTGTTTCAGGTGCCCCTGAGTGATAGCTGGGATCAGATTGGTGTGGGAATGAAGGTGGAGGTAGCCAACACAGACTGTGATTTGTCATACCCGGTCTACTGGATCGCGTCTGTGGTCAAAGTTGCAGGTATGGGTTATTTTATAAAAAGTGATAACTCTTACCCTCCCCACAATGTAGTATTGTGGAACCCCCCTCCACAAATCTGAGAGGTCTTCACATGGGGGTACATTTTCAGAGGTTATGAACAGAAAATCTTAGAAAACAGAGTCTTAAAAGGAGGATTCCACTGTATTGTGACAATTTCCTTCTGGCTCTCATAGTATTCTTTGGCCTAAAGTCTAAAAAGACAATGCTGGAATTTGTGGAGGAGGAAAGCGTTAATGTGCTGTGATTAGGTCTTCTTTGCTAAGTGCAATGGGTTTACGCTCTTTGTCTTGCAGATTGAAAGTTTTTGTGGTCGCTTACAGGCTGTGCGGCATTGATAGTCCACTGGAACACCCCTTTTAAGACCTCAACAAATCTGAGAAAATCAGGTCTTAAAGATCCTTGTCTACATTTTTATACCGAAATCACCATTTGACCATTAAAATGCAGAGTCTATTATCTACAATTATCAACAATACACCCCCTTTCGATCAGGAAAGACGAAGCCAGTGTAGCCGTTTGAAAATTCATTGTAGTATTCCAGCGTAGTACTCATAGTAGGATATCCTTATCCCCGAGTACGCTAGTACTAGGGCTCAGCAGACTTTAATTGTGTGTCTGTCTGTCTTTCTCCACTTAACAGCTTATTGCTGGGAAACTACTGGGCGCAGTTCGTTCAAAAGTTGATACACTAACTTGATAATAGGTCCGATTGATCGTATTAAAACTTCATAATGTTACCTGGGACCTAAATGCGAAATAAACCACAAAAACGACTTGGCCGTAGGAGGAGTTCACACCGGCGGGGCAACACGCAGCCATTGACCTGATAGAACAGCCGAACGCGTCACACAAAAATACGTCATGACAAAGTTACACGCAAAGCGAAAGAGACTTTGACGTCATTTACTTTTGTTCGGAATTTTCCGTCTGTTCCTAGCTTGTCAGTGAAGACCTGACGTGAGTAAGCTTACCCAAAACGTCTTTGTTCTCTATTCTCATTGCAGCTGTGAAATAATCAGTCTTGTGTCTCGGTTGTGTAGGTACAGAGTTTGCTTCTGCAATCATTGTGTTCGTGTTGATGACGGCTTCATAAGACAAAATAATAAGCGAATCTATCGCGAGGAAGACGTTTATGTACAAATCACCGAACCCAACCCATTTTTTGTGTGCATTTTTCTGAAGAATAAACTGCATGTGGTTAATTTCATCCGTTTAATGCTTGTCGAAACATATCTGATAACAGATGAGGTCGCAGTTTGTAGGTTGAATCTATGAATCGGCCAGAGATAGATCTGCATTTCTGGTCAGAAACCAACCGAACATTCACACCACAGACATTCCAAACATTTATATTTATTGAGCGAGCCAGTCTGAAGAGTACTCGGGTCCAGCGCGAGCGTTTTTTTATTTGGAAAATGCCAAGCGCAAAACTCCTCTCAAATCCTGTGCATTTCGTGCGTTTAAAAGAAGCGTGGACAGCGCTCCAGTGTCAAACTGTTGCTGCACTTGTTTGGGCGTGGCTATAAGCATAGTGACATGAATTTGATTGGTCAGCATTTTTAGGCAAAGCACATGTTCTCAGCAAACAGAAAACAAAATATTGGAAGCGTGAGTCACGCTACCCAAAAATAAAATCTTTTTTTACATATATTTTTTTTCTATAACTTTTTTCCCCATGGTTCATTCATCATTTGACATAATTTGGTGTCGAAATCTAACCATAAGATTATTGAAAAAAAGCAAAAATGTAGACGACCACCTTTAAAAAAGGAGGGAGTCTTACTAATGGAGGTCAATTTACTGAGGTTATGAAGAGAGTATATGAAAAAGTGAGGTCTTAAAAAAGAGGAAGTCTGTAAATTGGGGGGTCTGAATACAGGGTTCCACTGGGTTTGGGTCAAGTGACAACTTTTTATTAGTCGTTATTCATACATTCAATGGATATATCTTTGTGTGTGTTTTATCCCTGCATAATGAACACTTTGTGGTTGTGATTTGCAGGTTACACAGCCCTGATGAGGTATGAAGGGTTTGGGAATGACGCCTCACACGACTTCTGGGTCAGCCTTGTGTCCCCTGACGTGCACCCGGTGGGCTGGTGTGCCACCATCGGCAAGCCTCTCGTACCACCGCAGTGTGAGTGGCTTTTTGGTTCTGCTAATGTCACACTGGTTTGGCCAATATAGGGAATGTATGGTTGATTTTTAAAACAAAATGAAATTTGAGTAGGCAGTCATTCTATCTATGTTTTTCTTTTCCTTTATTTATACTCTATCTTTTCTTATCTCTATCAAATGCATTGTGAGCAATTTGCAACAGTTGTATTATGTAAGTTTTGTGTGCAGTGATGTCTTGTGTCTGACTGCAGGCTTTTTTTGAGTGGTATGGAGGGAAAAGAATAGGAAAAATATGACAATTTGAAGAGCAACACAAAGATTGTCAGGCCTGCTTGCCCTATCTTCATACCATAGATGTTGTCCTGGCTCATCAGTGATGGATAGCCAGATAGGTTGTAGAGATGATGAAAAAACAACAATAACCTTGCTTTTCATGAAAACGTGTTTGTGTGTGACTTGCAGCCATCCAGACCAAGTACAGCGACTGGAAGGAGTTCTTGGTGAAGAGGCTGACGGGATCCCGCACCTTGCCTGGTGACTTCCATCAAGTGGTAAGATATTCTTCCTTTTATTCAGTTATCAGAGAGGTCCTGGATTAGATAGCTGATTTTCTTCAGAACAGAAACATCGACATTTTGAAGAAGATGACATTGTTTTAAACATAAATGAAGTGACAGGGAAGAGCTGAGCCAGGGTGTTGACTGTCCGAGTGAACTGTATAGGTTCAATGACAAAGACTGACAGAGGCTGGAGTGAGCTACTGGCAACACTGTGCCTTCAACGCTTTGTTTCATCAACTATACATGGTTTGGTATGCTTGTGCCCTGTGTGCGCATCAAATCTTAAACTGACCAATGTGAACTCAGTGGGTCAAACAGTGCATCAAGATTAGGGAATACTGCATCACCCGGCCTATACACAGTTTACTATTGGGTACAGCATTTGGAATGAGGTAACATGGACTAGCCAATTCTATTGCACTATTTAGCTTTGCAGATGACCCATAGTCCTTTTTTTTCATTGATGGCCCCTTCAGATGAAAGTTGATACAGTGGACGAACTGCTTACCTGCGCTGATGGGCATGCTTTCAGTTATATACAACCTTCGACAATCTTGTAATTATTTTTCTGTGAGCAATGCCCCTCAGTTGAAATGTGTGTTTGTCTTCAGTTTCAGCAGTGCTCCAACAACCACAAGCTGCGTGTGGGCATGAAGCTCGAGGTGGTCAACAAGATGTGCGTGTCGGCCATGAGGGTCGCCATCATCTGTGACATCATCGGCGGCAGACTGAGGCTCAACTATTCAGACAGCAAGGTGGTGGCCTTGGGTTTACTGGTGAGGGCTTGGCTTGCATAGTTTGTGTGGAAAAAAATACAATGTGTGTGTGTCAAGACTGATTGCAATTCATCAAGATAGAAGTGGTGCAAACAGAATTTAAAAAAAAAAATTGCCCTGCAGTGGCGTTCCCCTTTAAACCTAAACAAATATGAGAAAATCAGGTCTTTATAATCAGGGAATTTTAAAATGGGGGTAAATTTACAGAGGATATGAACAACAGATCTGAGAAGAAAGGGTCTTAAAAGGGTGGAATTCTTCAATCGGAGAGTCTTAAAAAGGGGGGTTCCACTGTAATACAAATGAATATGGGTTGTTCTCTGGAGTTGGGTACCACAGAGGGTCATTGGATTGAAATAAAAGGTTTGACAGTTTTGTTCGTTACTACACTTATTTATGTGTGTCTGAATGTTGCTTGATGATGTTAAAGCTATTAAATAATATTTGAACTAAAAGTAGTAAAACATAAAGTGTTGTGTATTCGTAATTTTGGTGAATACGTCAAATCGAGGTCAAAATGGCGGATAATTTGTGACATGCTGTTTGATGAAGCAATAACTCTGTCGTACGGAATGAAAGAAACATGAAAAAGCACACGAACGAGTTTATAACTTAACACAAATGCGTGCATTTTCAATAGAATAAGTACTTTTTGCAGAAGATCAACACAATCTGAAATATTAACCATAGTTTTATGGCTGTTTTATGTGGTCAACTTTGTAAGTGTCGTTTCACAGCAGCCCCAGCTTCATTTGCACAACACAGACCCATTTATCATAAACGCACGACTATTTTTGGCTGACGTACACTACTTTAGCACACTTCGTTAAATGCGTGTAAAACGCAAGGTCAAAGCAAATAACGTCCACAGTTTTTGCAATCTGTCCATTAAAAACTGCCACAGCATTAAATATTTTGGTTTCCCCTTTTTGACTCACATGCGAAGCAAAAGTGAGTCTATGTACTCACCCAAGTCGTCCGTCCGGACGTCCGTCCGTCCGTCCGGAAAACTTTAACGTTGGATATTTCTTGGACACTATTCAGTCTATCAGTACCAAATTTGGCAAGATGGTGTATGATGACAAGGCCCCAAAAAACATACATAGCATCTTGACCTTGCTTCAAGGTCAAGGTCGCAGGGGCCATAAATGTTGCCTAAAAAACAGCTATTTTTCCCATTTTCTCTGAAGTTTTTGAGATTGAATACCTCACCTATATATGATATATAGGGCAAAGTAAGCCCCATCTTTTGATACCAGTTTGGTTTACCTTGCTTCAAGGTCAAGGTCACAGGAGCTCTTCAAAGTTGGATTGTATACATATTTTGAAGTGACCTTGACCCTGAACTATGGAAGATAACTGTTTCAAACTTAAATATTATGTGGGGCACATGTTATGCTTTCATCATGAGACACATTTGGTCCCATATGATCAAGGTCAAGGTCACTTTGACCCTTATGAAATGTGACCAAAATAAGGTAGTGAACCACTAAAAGTGACCATATCTCATGGTAGAAAGAGCCAATAAGCACCATTGTACTTCCTATGTCTTGAATTAACAGCTTTGTGTTGCATGACCTTGGATGACCTTGGGTCAAGGTCACATGTATTTTGGTAGGAAAAATGTGTAAAGCAGTTCTTAGTGTATGATGTCATTGCTAGGTTTAGGTCAAGCTTGTGAGTCGTATGGGCTTTGCCCTTCTTGTTTCTGTTACGATGATATCGTTGTTTGTCCTGTTATTTCAATAAAAAGGATTTTGTTGCAAACTTTTTTTTTTACTAAACTACACAGCATCCTTGCAGAAGGATATCTATGCATCGGTTGTCCCTTTACGTGGTAACGTCGCCGCTAGCAGACGGTTTAAAGTTTGGTTTATCATCTGCTAGATCTTGTTACAGTAGAACCCCCTGTTTACGACTTTGGAAAAACCTTGAAAATTAGGTCGTAAAAAGGGGGGGTCTTAAAAGGGGGGTTTGAGTTTTTGGCCGGTCGGTCATGAATTTGGTTGCAGTGTATGTACTGTCATGTTTACACACAAACACACAGTTGCAGTTTACTGTCATATTAAAACACACACACACACACACCCAAACACATTACAGCAGAACAACTTGAACTCAAATTTCAAAGAAAATTTACTCATGGCGTAATGCTCGCTCCCCGCTGAGTGAAGCACATTTGACATTGTGGCGCAACCAGTAAAATCCGAATGTCCTATCTCGATAGAAAGCATAACGACTTTTTTCCCGAATCATCTTTCCGCTCATATGAATGATTCGTCGCCTTGCATCGCTAAACTTCACCACAATCGTTGAGGTCTTTGTACAGGCTCCTCTCTTGGCGTACTTTCGCTTCGCTATCCTTCTCACCATCTAGATAACACCGAGTCATTATCCTTGACGACACACAGGATTTTCGTATTCCCGACTCCCAAGGAAGTCGCCGCGGATTGCCACTTCGCTCGATTAGCGATTACTTTATTAGCTCTCTACTCAAGAGTCGGCGCTTTTCTTTTTCTTTCGCGAATCTTCGTTTGTCAACAAGACAGTCGTCGTGACAAGATAGCGTTGCACAGAAAAAAACCGGATGTATCAGGATCTCGCGCGCGCGAGATTTCGTTTTTATTTCTTCTCGCGATAGTTGGAGGAGCGAGAGCCGCCATGTTGTGTTTTCGTCTGCTCGAAAAATGCGCAAAAGTCGTACATCATCCCAAAAAGCTCGGTCGTAAGTCGCGTTTTGGGTCATTATCCGTGACGATACACAGGATTTGCGTCTTCCCGACTCCTAAGGAAGTCGCCGCGGATTCTATCGTGCGCGAGATTTTTTTGTTCTCGTCGAGGAGCAAGAGCCGCCATGTATTGTTTTCGTCTGCTCGACTACAAATGCGCGAAAGTCGTAATTCATCCCCAAAAGCTCGGTCGTAAGTCGCGTTTTGGGGTGAGTCGTTCACTGGGGGTTCATTATATAGTAGATTATATAGTAGAATGCATACGTGGTAGCAAAATCGGTCGTAAAAAGGGGGTGGTCGTAAACAGGGGGGTCGCTAAGGGGGAGTTGTACTGTACGATGATAT
Organism: Littorina saxatilis; assembly: GCF_037325665.1. NCBI lineage: Eukaryota > Metazoa > Mollusca > Gastropoda > Littorinimorpha > Littorinidae > Littorina > Littorina saxatilis. Next base: position 26,739,696 of record NC_090250.1, on the reverse strand, counting down.
TTGACCACTCTTTAAAATGACTAAAAAAAATTTAAAAATCATGAAATAGCTTTATTTATATATTTTCATGCTCACACTGTCCTACAGATCATATGAACACAATGTTGATCAATTAGAAGTAAGTTCAGTTTTTGACTCCCATGTCACAGTTTGGTACCCAGCTCCAGAGAACAACCCATATACTTGTGCAAAAAGATGTTTTATTGTTGTCTTTTGTATTTTTATTATTTGTTTACATGTGAATACTGTGTCATTTGTCAGAATGAGTGGTTGATGTTAAAATTTCAGCCCAATGTTCAGGGCGAAGGCGATGAGTTCTGGTGCCACATGAAGTCTCCCCTCATACACCCGGTGGGATGGTCGCAGACTGTGGGACACAAGTTGCATGCTTCACAAGGTCAGATCCTTTTATGCGGACATGTTTGTTGTGAGCATGAGCAAAGTTTCACATATATGTGAAATGCTAATACACTTTCATTAAATCGTAAATCGTTTGTGGTGGGCAGTTTAGAGTTATGTTGTTTAGTTGTTTTTCTACTTCTAAAACCTTTATTTGAGATAATTTAGTTGTTTTTCTACTTCTAAAACCTTTATTTGAGATAAAAACAGGCTTCTTGTTCCTCGTGAACATCTTGTGGTGTTTGTCCAAGATTACTCTAGCCTTGAACCTTCCTTTGCTTCTCCGCGCTTATGGACTGCAGCTCCCACATGCACTTGTTTGTGTGTTCTTGTTGTTTGATTTTTAGGGCACATGTACTGATATTTTCCCCTGCCATTTGCGGCAGTTATACTCCATGTTTAGGGGCTGCTTTAAAAGAAAATGTGCAAACTGTTATCTGTTTTTATTTCCAGAGTACCGGAATGCATGCCTAAACAAGATTGCAATGCAGAAGTACAATGACGATGATGTTAGTCCTGACATGATTCCAAAGGTATGGGCACTGTTCAAGCAAATGCTCTTCTCTCTCTTCTTGTTACACTTCATGCTTTAGCACAGTGATTTTATATACTGTGCGAAAGGACTGTCGGATATCTGATCCTGTTAGTACACTGAATTTTGTTTACTTTTTGTCCTTGATTGGATTGCACTATGACTTATCTGTTTTCACTGTAGTTTGGTTATCTTTTCATGGTCTTTTTATATGAAGGTTCCGTGTGTGCTCTTAATGTCATTATGCACAGTATTATTGTGTACCTTAGATGTTATGCTGTAACTTGGAAGTTATTTTGTTACAATTTGATGGAGTTTCTCATGTGTTATTGTAAAGCACGTCGAGCACAGAATGATTCTGTCGTTCGCGCTAAGTAAACATTCATTATTATCATTATTATTGTCATCTCAAGTTTGTATGGATAGTTTCTGCTCTTTGGTATAATGTGCACTTCACTGTTAAACATTGGTGATTTGCTTTATTCATTCTTGTCTGTGGTGTCTTTGTTTAGTGCTTGTGACACATACAGAAAGTTAGGACATTCTGACACCAGATCTGGGAATCTTTAGGTGAATTAAACGATGAGCTTGCATTTGCTTTCCATGTATCATTTTTGATGATGAATATTTGTTATGTTGCTTGTAAAGGGTAAGGACATGCCAGGTGACTTGCGGTATGCTGTGGGCATGAAACTGGAGGCCATTGACCCTCTCAACCTGTCTGCCATCTGTGTGGCCACCGTCATGAAGGTATGTGTATATTGTGTGTGTGTGTCTGTGCGTGTGTGTGTATGAAACTGGAGGCCATTGACCCTCTCAACCTGTCTGCCATCTATGTGGCCACCGTCATGAAGGTATGTGTATATATGTGTATATAAGTTGAGCTAGGACTAGTTATCATCAATGCTTTCAATGCTCTGTCTCCCGCTATAACCTTTGTTGTTGTCATTGTCACAAAGGAGGTCCAGGAGTGAAGAAAGGATAATGGTCATGACTGATTAGCTGTGTGTGTGTGTGTGTGTGTGTGTGTGTGTGTGTGTGTGTGTGTTCTGAGCCTTCAGTCATAGCGGATGTACTAGGAACAGTATGAGTAAATCATTCTTTGATTACAAATTGCCATGTCTCTATGGACATAGGCTGTTTCAAAAGATTATCTGTTTATTCAGAATCTGTTCTTCTTAATTTTTGTTCAACAACAAATTTCTTATGAAAATGTAGAAACAGTGTTAATCTTCACATGGTAGCTTATTTGGAAAGTGGAGAGCAGTATAATTGATGATGTGTTCTGTGCAGGTGTTGCGAAATGGCTACCTGATGATTGGCATTGATGGGTCGCCCACACTGGAGATTGGCTCTGACTGGTTTTGCTACCACTCCACTTCTCCCTGCATCTTCCCTGTGGGATTCTGTGAGATCAACAACATCGACCTCTCACCGCCTAAAGGTGGGTTTTCTGCTACAAGTGCTGTGTGATGTTGAGTGCTTCATTTGATGCAGTGATGCCTGTCAAGAGAGGCTGCTTGTGGGAGCAGCTCAAATTGTCCTTTCACTCTACATGTCTTCTCATGACACGGATCATTTTACTTTCTTTCTTTATATCTTTGGCTTATTTACATAGGTTATTTAAGAGCAGACAAACCATTTTTCCATTGATTGTTTATTTGTATGGACAATACATTATCTTTGCAAGACCTTTGGGCAACTGGTGTTTTGTATTTGAGGGTATATTTGATCAGAAACCAGGCACAGGTAAGATGTTGGTTTGTGTGTGAAGTGAGAATGACAATGTAACACTGCTGTTAACTTGTTCATGTCTTTTTCTTCTATTTTTACACTAAGGGCAGTTGATTGGCTTGTTGCAATTGCGAGAAACTGTCTTTAAGAATATCATATAAATTTGGTTTCTCTTTCTTAGGTCACAAAGGCGGGTTCAAGTGGTTTGACTACCTGAAGCAAACCAAGTCTGTGGCTGCTCCTGTCAAGCTGTTTGATAAGGTCAGTATCTCATCGTGGAATGTGGGGCGTTTAATGTACCCGTGTTGACAATGTCATATTGCCTAGAGTAGAGTATTGGGATTCTCCCACATTTTCTTGGAAATTCAAGGTTTCAGATTAACTCATGACCACACTATACCAAATACCCCAAAATGTCCTCCTCTCTCCTATTTCCCTCCATTTTTATTTTTTCTGAATCTTTTTTCTGGTTATACAACAAAGAATGAATGACAATAGGTTTGGTGGGTGCTTGTTTCTGCCTTTGCAGCATTGAACCTTGCTTGATGTTGAATGAGATATATACCGTGCAGCTTCAAATCATACATGTACACTAGTATTGGTAGGCTTGTAAGTATCAAACATGTCGTGAGATTTTCGACAGTCTCTTGAAATAATTCAGTTGGGTTTGTATGGGTTGTGAAAGTTGTTTCTCTTGGAAACATTGAGGCAAGCTTTCCCCATGATATTATAGGCCACAGTTATATTTGAAAATCCTCTTTTAGCCCTGTGCAATGTGCGTCAACACACTGAAGGAATCTCAAAATCACTTTTCTTTCAGAAGACGCTATTTCCATGGGGTTGATTTGGAGATGGCCAGAGTTTCGTTTTCTGTGCTCAGATGGAGAAAAGTGTCAAAGTTGAGTTTCCTTTTGTTTTCAGGAGATACCAAAACATGGATACCGCCCCGGCATGAAGCTGGAGGCTGTGGATCTCATGGAGCCACGCCTCATCTGCGTTGCTACGGTGACACGCATTGTGGGTCGTCTGCTGCGCATTCATTTTGACGGGTGGGAGAACGAGTACGACCAGTGGGTGGACTGCCAGTCGCCCGACATCTACCCTGTGGGCTGGTGCCACGTCATGAAGTACACGCTGGAGGGACCGCCCATTAAAGGTACGTTTGTTTGTATGGGTACACACATTATACGTTATTTGCGTGTTTGACCAAAATATGACATTTTACACAGATCGAGACAGTCATTGTTCTCCGAGACCGCGATAGCGGTCGAGGTGAACAATGACTGTCGAGATCTGTGTAAAATGTCATATTTTGGTCAAACACGCAAATAACATTTATGTATCGATCGAATCCCTTTCAGGTACTATGACTTTGTTGTTGTTTTGACGATTGAACGAGCCCGGGCACACACACATGCAATCAAACACATAAGATTCATATTTCGGCGTTTCAGGTTGACCGAAACTTCAAAGGAACTACAAAACACACGTCATGTACTGACTTTGTTGTTGTTTTGACATTGAACAGCACACATGCAATCAAACACATGACGTGTGTTTTGTAGTTCCTTTAAAGTTTCGGTCAACCTGAAACGCCCAATTATAAAGTTTTGTAGGCCTCTGACGTCACATGGCTCAAAGAAGGGAAATCCAATGTCCAATCGATACATATAATGATGCAGGACCAGAGAGAGAGAGAAACATCTACCCTGTGGGTTGGTGCCAGGTCATGAAGTACATGCCCATCAAGGCTAAGTTTGCGTGTATGAATGCGTAGAAGTTACACGCCCAGTCTCAGTGGATATGAAATTTAATGGTCAAAGTTTGCGGATTATGAAAAATGTGAGCTTCAGCAGTGTTTCTGCTTAGTGTTTTCCATGGCATCCTGCAGTGTTTTGCAAAGAAAAGCAATGTGTTTGAGCTATTTGTTATTTGTGTATGCTGAAAATATATGCCAGATGCAGCTAGGCATCAGTGTTACTTACTAACGTTATGTCAAAGCAGACTGTCATTTTTGCTTGCTTGGTTTGCAGAAAACAACCCTGTGCCCATGATGCACAAGAAAAAGAAGACGAAGAACCAGATCTACAAAGGACCCAGGAAGAGTGAGAATTGTTTTTCTTCTTAATTTATGAACGCTTTTTTTAATTGTATTTTGTGCTTTGTGTGTTGGCATTCTTCGAACAGTGTTGTGTATGAGTTGTCAGAATCTATCATTACTTTTTTTAGTTCCCTGTATGTATTCACAGCTTCACAGCTGTCCCTTTTTGGCTCCAGCCAGGTTTTGGTTTGCCAAGTTTTATTTTTTGTAAGACTGTTTTTTTGTAGGCCAAAACTGTGTGTTTATGATTCCTTTTGTTGTTGATGCTTTACCAAAGGAGCGAAGCCAACAACTGAAGATGAGTGTTTGTCTTTGCATCATTCTTGTATCTTGTGCGTCCACTCTATAGATAGAGGTTGAGGTTTAAGAGAATATTATGTAAAAGTCTTCTTCTTGTTCTTGTTCTTGTTTGCTTCTTCTAGACTTTGTATAAGTAAAATGTAGGATATACACATATGTACTTCATTCTTCATTCTTGTACAGTACAGGCAAATCCAGCTAACTCACAAACGGTTAAGTCAAAAATTCGCTTAGCACACAAAGAAATTCTGGTCCGGAATTATCCCTCTTTATCTATGTGTACAAAGTACCCTGAGCTCGAAATGGGATTTCTCTTACGTAAGTCGAAAGACGGATAGCACACAACAGAAAGTCAGTCCCAAAGACAAAGTTTACTCTATATTTACTACAGCAACTCGAAACACGAAACTTGGCGTCTCACACTAGCGCATTGTGTAACCTTATTCCCTTCTTCTCTACACGGACGCCACACCGACTGGTCAGTCGGCACGCAATAAAGTATGAACTGAAGTTAGGAGGGGGCGAGGAGTAAGGAGGGGGCGAGGAGTAAGGAGAATTATCCAACTCCAAGAAAACATTCTGAAAAAGGTGGGGAAGTGGTGACAAGGCAGTGAACGCACTCACCATGCACTGACATCATACGAAAGCAGCCACACAAACACAGCACAGAGGCAGAGGCAGGTGTGCGGATGCTTTGTGAGAATAAGCGTTGAAAACCAGTTTGAATAAAAAAAAACAGCAGATAGAGCCGCATGTCATAATCATTCTTCTTGTCTGGCTTTATTGACTGCATGCCGATCTTGTGGCAGTGACTTTTCACTCTTCAGTCGGACTGTACACAAACCGCTCTCACTCTCCCTCACTGACTACCCTAAGCCCTGACAACTGATCCTTGGAAATTGTTTGGAAGAGTACACCTCTCTATTTCTCTCCAATGCTCTTCCTGCTGACTTCAGTGACACCGGACACCCCAGAGTTTAGCCAGCTACCCCCCCCCCCCCCTCTCTCTCTCTCTCTCCCCCCAGCCATGTACTGTTTGGTGCTGGCGGCTAATTGAGGCCAGCTGCACTGTTCACTCAGAGCAAAGCAACACAACTGAAGGGTTCACAGTTTAGGTAACCGACTCACTGGTCAAGGCTGCAGGGAAACAAGAGTATCTTGTCAATGAAAGAGGTTACACACAGATACGCGATGCTGAGAACGGTGGCCGATTTTTCACTCTCTTTCTCGGAGGGCCTTCATCATTGCAGGGACTGCTGTAAAGAAATGCTTGCTCAGAAACTAACTCTTTTTGCATTGAAACATGCACCAGAACTGGTGGACACCATCGACAATGTCAAACATGAAATCGAAGCAGTTTGCTTGAGGACCGATTTTTGTCAACATTTTCAAGGTCGCTAGAGAGGGGTTCCACTGTACTATGACCAAGTCGAAATTTCGGATAGGACACAATAACAATTCGGTCCCTTCAATTTCGTCTTATCCGGATTTGCCTGTATTATGATTTATGTGTTTGTTTTCTTCTGTCTTCCAGAGAGAAAGTCCAAACCTGGGTTGCCAGGAAACCCCTTTCCGCCTGGTTACCGCTTCCTGTCCTCCTCAATGCAGGACTCGGGGGACAAGATGACCTACACCCCCGGGGACAAGGTCAGACCGCCCCACATGGCCTTGCCCCCAGAGGCTGTGGCCGCCAACCTGCCTCCGTTGCTAGATCCAGATCTTCCTGAACCTCGCAAGAAAAGTGAGTTGGGCGTCTTCTTTGTTTTATGGGGTTTTGATTGTTTTGGGTCTAAAGCAGCAAACAAGTTTTGTTGGTAGTCTGTAGTCCAAAGCTGTGGAAGTAGACTGACTTTTCTGTTTGCCAGTCAAAAGGAGTTTTATACTGAAGAACATTCTCTTGTGATGGGACTGGAGATTTTTGCGTTTAAACGGTAAAAGATTACTTTTGCTTTGGGGGCCATTTTTTGTTTCCGGATGGTGCAGCTTTGGTATTTGAAGATTCCTGCACAGCTAAAAATAAAACCTGGAGGAATTGTGGCAACACGTGCGCATGCTCTGATAATTACACAATAGTTTAGCTTCAAAAAGCACATGCGCATAAAGCACATGCGCACAAAGGTACGGCATGGTTTCCAAAAGCTGTAAACCATCTTTTACCTTACATCAAAATTAAAAAGTGATGCTTCTAACATATAAGGATCATACATCCAAAAGACAGCTAACGTCCTAAAATTCAGAATCAACAGATTTGTTCTATAAGGAACATAATTTGCAGACCAAGAGTTTCCTAAATGATGGTTGACAGCAGAAATTATGAGAACTGTCTGCTGGCAAAGAGAATTCTGGTGATTCCTTTCTTAAACATGTTATCCTCAGACTAATCATGTTGTTTCAGTCAAAACGAAGCCAGCCATACGATCTCTGCTGTCTCTATATGGCCCTCACACTAATCGTGTTGTTACAGTCAAAACAGAGCCAGCCATACGATCTCTGCTGTCTCTCAATACGTTCACAGACTAATTGTGTTGTTTCAGGCATCACAGACTAATTTAGTTATTGTGTTGTTTCAGTCAAAACAGAGCCTGGCACCGGATCTCCCATGGAAACCTCCACCTCCATTTCCCCCGCCCGCTCCGGTCAGCCCCACCCTGCCGACAGCCTCCCCACCCTCAGTCCCAAGGGAGGCAACGTGCCGGACGCTAAGAGTGCCTCAGAGTTACCTCAGGGTGTCAAAATGGAGGCTGGCTGTGATTCTGTGCCAGTCAGCAGTAGTGGTGGTGCTGTGGCCAGTTCCACGGACACTGTCAACAACAACACAGCGTCCAACGCTAACAGTGACAGAAACACCAACAGTGCATCAGACTTACAGCTTGCTAGTGGGGTGAGGCTGAACAGTTCGTCAGCAGGAGACCAGAAGAGTTCGTTAACGTTCACACCCAGTTTGCAGAGGCGAGCTCCAGAGTCGTGGAGTGCCCAGGACGTGTGTCTGTTCCTCAGTGCCAACGACTGTGGAGCTTGTTCAGAGGCCGTCTTACGAAAGGTGGGTTTGGATAACTAAATGGATTGATACAGATCGCATTAGGATCAAGTTTGTGTCAATAATTAAGAAATCAACATGCTCTTGAGCATTATTTTATAGAGCTAGAATTGCATGTATTTTATATTTGATTCATATAATACATCTGACAAAAAGGTGAGTCTTACAAGCATTTGCTTTTACTTTTTATGTTTGATTTCAAATGATTAGGTTGTAAGAATTGAATATAAAATGTGAAAGTAGCTTCTTGATCAGAAGTGTGGACCCTCTGAGTAGAAATGTGCAATTAGCTCTGTACAGGCTTAGTTTCTGTGGTAAGGTTAAAGCGACACAATTACAGTGTCAAGCCTGTGGTTGTCAGCCTTTATGTCAAGTTTTAAATCTGAGCAGAACACTGGTGGTCATGATCTATCTGAATGTGCAAATGTGTTTTGTGTAAGTCTACGCAGACCAGGGGTAGTTAAAATGGTATGTATCGACTTAAACAGTGGATTTGTCTTCTTTGAGCCATGTGACCTCAGAGGCCAACTAAAACTCATATTTAGGTGTCTGGCCAAGACTACAAAAGAGTGCATGGTCGTGTGCATTCAATTGTTACAAAAATTAAATGAATGGATACATAAATGTAATTTGTACTTTTGACCAAAATATGACATTTGACTTTGATCTTTACAGTAATTGTTCACGGCGACCGCGAGAACAATGCTTGTTTGGATCTGTGTAAAATGCCACATTTTGGTCAAAACTACAAATAAGGTATGATGTTTAAAGGCACACTCAGCTTCACGTAAACCATCAGGTTCTGGTCACAGACACTGTCAGGCTTTTTACACACGATACAAACACCCTTTCGTTTAAACACTCACCTCTTGAGAACATCCTAGGTGCCCTCCGTAAAGAGTTAGCATTTTTTAGGGGATTTATTTCGTGCAGTCAGAACGGATTTACAATGAGACAAATCGGATGCCTCGTTTTGGCGCTAGAACTAACTTTTAAAATCTAAATAATAAAATAACAGCTTGTTACACAAACATTCTTAAATCATAGAAGAATTATTTTTTCATCAAGACAAGATCAGTACAATTCGAAGTTTTGAAAGTTTGAAAAATGGTAGCCCGGAAGCAGGTCACGCAAGGTCGTGTTTCCCAGCAGTCGAATTTTCTGCATAGCGCTTGCTTCTTTGAAGCCAACCGCCGTCGATAAGTTTGCGTGATTCGCAGTCGTTTGTTGCAGTTTAGATTCAGAGGTACACAATAACGTGCTATTGCAGATACAGCGAGTCGCATTGAAATCACAAACTGACCACTAAATTGTGAAAAGTGGATCACACGGGTTCAAGATGGCTCAGGGTTAAAAATAAACCACAAAATCTGATGTGTGGTTTACGCAAGCTAAATAGCCATTCAAACAAACTGTGTCATGTAATGCTATTAAATGCTATTGCAAGTGTGTTCCATAAGGTTAGAACTGCATTTTTCATGAGAAGATTTAAATCGTTCTGTAAACCATTTGAGGCAGACTGGGGCTTTGAGTGGCATGGTGTTGCTACTTGCAGAACATGAGTGGTCGCTAAAACAATGCCTGTCAGGATCTGTGTAAAATGCCATATTTTGGTCAAAACTACAAATAAGGTATGATGTTTAATTGGCATGGTGTTGCTCCTTGCAGAACATGAGCGGTCGTGACCTGCTGGCGCTGAGTGCAGAAGAGGAGATCAGTCTGGCCGGCACCAAGGTGGGACCGTCACTACGCATCACACAGCTGTTGCAACAACTGCGCTCCTACGCCAATGGTTTTCCGTCACCTGCTGTGCCTGCTCCCATGGACACAGACTGAAACGATATGTGAGGTAGTGGCGGCAGAGCCAGCGGAGTTGTGTGTGTGTTGTGAAGGGACACAGACTTGAGTGGTGTATAAACCAGATGCACCCCTAGCTAAATTTGAATTTGATGTGTGTTGTGTGTACAGGCAATGCAGTGAAAACCCCCTTTTAAGACCTCCTAGAAGCTGAGAAAATCAGGTCATGAAGACCAACATAGGTACGTTGCAGATATAGCTCTAGTTTCTTTTGCTGTCAACGCTACTAAATTTAGCTCTTTGGCATTTTACTATAACAATGCTTGGTCTCCTGGAGACGGATGATAGGTTTTAAGGAGGGAGTTTTAGAATGGGGATAAACTTGCACAAGTTGTGAACAGAAAATCTTGAAAAGCAAAAGCCTGAACTGGGGGGGGGGGGGGGGGGGGGTGTCTGAAAAGGGGAGTTCCACTGTAGCGGGGAAATATAAAAGTATTGTGCTTAGGGAATGGATTTGTACGGGCAGCAAGTGGCCAGCTTTTACGGTGACTGTGTTTTACTTTTTTGCTTCTCGACAGCACACTGTGTTGGTCAAAAGCACGTTTAATTTTGGTGTTCTGTGTATTTACTTCCTTGTTTACTTCTTGTTCAAGTTTGTTGAAAAGAGCAGAAAACATCCACCATTTTGATTACAATATTCAAGGCTGTCGTTGTAACATTATATTCTTCCATGGAAGGAGCTGCACCATTGGACAAAGTTGACATTAGCATGTGAAGTATACATGTAACATGGTACAGTAGAACTCCCCCTTAACGACCCCCCCCTTTTACGACTACTCCCTTTTTATGACCGATTTTGCCACCACGGATGCATTTTACTATATAATGAACCACCAGTTGGCGACTCGCCCCAAAACGCGACTTACAACCGAGCTTTTTGGGATGATTTACGACTTTTGCGTACATTTCAAGCAGACGAAAACACATTCAGCATGGCGGCTCTCGCTCCTCCAACTATCGCAAGACAAAAAAAACAACACAAACGAATCCTAATACATCCGGTTTTCCTCTGTACGCTATATTGTCACGACGACTTGTTGACAAACGAAGATTCGCGAAAGAAAGAGAAAAGCGCCGACTCTTCAGAAGAGAGCTAATAAAGTAATCGCTAATCGAGCGAAATGGCAATCCGCGGCGACTTCCTTAGGTGTCAAGAAGACGCAAATTCTGTGTATGGTCAAGGATAAGGACTCGGTGTTATCGAGATGGCGAGAAGGATAGCGAAGCGAAAGTACGCAAAGAGAGGTGCCTGTACGAAAACCTCAACGATCGTGTATGGGACGAGTTTAGCGATGCAAGGCGAAGAAACATTTATGTGAGCGGAAAGATGATTCGGGAGAAAAGACGTTATGCTTTCTATCGAGTTAGGACATTCGGATTTTGCTGGTTGCGCCACAATGTCAAATGTGCTTCACTCAGTGGGAAGCGAGCATTACGCCATGAGTAAATTTTCTTTGAAATTTGAGTTAAAGTTGTTCTGCTGTAATGTGTTTGGGTGTGTGTGTGCGTGTTGATATGACAGTAAACTGCAACTGTGTGTTTGTGTACAAACATGACAGTACATAACAGTACGTACACTGCAACCAAATTCATGACCGCCCGGGCCAAAACCTCAAACCCCCATTTCTCTTCTTGTCGATCACTAAACCCCCATTTTAAGACCCCCTTTTTACGACCTAATTTTCAAGGTTTTTCCAAAGTCGTGAATAGGGGGTTCTACTGTATCAGCATTTTTTTAACGCAATCATTGTTTGAATGCAGTGAGAGTGTTTGTGTGAGTGTGTGTGTGTGAGACACAATCATTGTTTGAATGCAGTGAGAGTGTTTGTGTGAGTGTGTGTGTGTGAGACACAATCATTGTTTGAATGCAGTCAGTGTGTATGTGCAGACCTGTTTACCAGTACGATTTGGGCGTATTTTGTACGCCAAATTATTATCGGTACGCAAATACGCGACACACGCACAAAATACGCCTAAGAAAAAGTCTAGAATACGTTTTCCGGTGTTGGTGTGCTGATTACGGAATGGTACAACTGATACCGGTTTCGGTCGAAGGGAGATAACCATGACAGCAAGTCTTCAGCTGTGGAAACCTTGTTCAGTTGTTGGCACGTGCGATCGTCTGGACAATCGTGGCAAAATGAAGCGGAAAAATGTGCCAGTTTCGGATGACTGTACCAAGTCTAAACAGCAGAAGCAGCAGATTTTCTTGGAGAAATATAAGAAAGAGCCAGGAATTGTGGAGTCTACTATGGGAAAAAGTCATGCACACTGCAAGTATTGTAAATCAGATTTCTCTGTTGCCCATGCTGGGAAATATGACATCGAACGACACTGCAGTTCCAAAACTCACCTGGACAAGGTTGCTGCAAAGTAATCCGCTGAAAGCTGCCAAGGAGTTATGAAGTTCATTCCCGCAAAGCAATTCCTGCCAGAAGAAAAGGCTGTAGTCCGCGCTGAAGCAATGTTTTCTGAGATGATTGTAAAAATGAACTTGCCACTGTCAACCGCAGATGTTATTTCACGAACTTCATCTTTTCATTATCAATCTGTTTGGAAGACACTGGTTATAATGCTATAAACTGACAGGTAAATAAAAAACGCTGGCGCTGGACCCGAGTACTCTTCAGACTGGCTCGCTCCCCCAGTATAAAAGTTTTTGTCTTGTGCACGTGGATTTAAAAAAAAAAAAAAAATTTTTAAATTATTTATTTTACACAATTAAAAAAATTATTAGAGTAAAATAAAACATTAAAACGTTCATAATAAACAATAGTAAACAAGAATTAAAAAAAAAAAAAAAAAAAAAAAAAATAGACCGCCTATGCTGGGAATCAAACCCGGGTCACTTGGATTTAAAAAAAATAAATAAATAAAAAATAAAAAAAAATTATTTATTTTACACAATTAAAAAAACTATTAGAGTAAAATTAAACATTAAAACGTTCATAATAAACAATAGTAAACAAGAATTAAAAAAAAAAAAAAAAATAGAACGCCCATGCCGGGAATTGAACCCGGATCATTTTGGCCATAGACTCTCTCGTGCTCTCTGTCTCTCTTTCACCGAGACCAAACCCTGCATTGTAATTTCTTTGCCGAGACCATTTCCTCACCCGTTCGTTGTCTGGCTTGCAAATCATGCTTTTGTCATCACTGCGTGACGTGTTCGCCGCTCAAGTCTCCCCTTTAGTTCAGGCTGTTTGCAAAGCGACCAGCCTCCCACCGCAAAAACTCCCACCGTTAAGAGTGGCTTTTGTGATTTATTTCGCATTTACTTCCCAGGTAACATGAAGTTTTAATACGATCAATCGGACCTATTATCAAGTTAGTGTATCAACTTTTGAACGAACTGCGCCCAGTAGTTTTCCAGCAATAAGCTGTTAAGTCCAGACAGACAGACAGACAGATACACAGACAGACACACAATTAAAGTCTGCAGGACCCTCCTACTGCGTACTCGGGGATAACATTGTTTTATTCCTGTTGTATTGGAAGGAGTTAAATTCTGAAGGTGTTCACAAGACATGCTATTCTTACACAAACACCTTTGCACCCACGCGTACATTTTCCCTAGCCCATATGGCTTTGCTTGCAAAGTACACCAACTTTTTGAAAAATACACTCAACTTTTTGGGAAATTACTCTTGCCTCGGGTTTAGGGTAAACAGGTATGTGTGTGTGACGCATCATTGTTTGAATGCAGTCAGTGAGTTTGTGTGTGTGTGTGTGTGCTTGATTTCATGCAAGAACATTGTCTAAATACAAGCAGCTGCAGAAAACATCCGTGACAGAGTAACAACATGACACACAATCTTCAGAGAAACAGCAGCGGTGTTTTCATTGTAGTTGTATATGTACCTTGCATGTAAACATTACCTTTTGGCAACTGCTGTATTATGTCACACCTACAGTTTTAAATACTTTGGAGACATAATGTGTTGCTTTTACTTGAGTTTAAAATGTTATTTTTGTGTCAATGATTGGTTCTTGAGTTTGAGATACAAAACTAGTGTGTGAGACTTTGTTTTTGTGTCAGACAGGCTCTAATTTTTTTTATCTGCTATGCTTGTGATGTATTGCCTGCATACGTTACATCAAACTTTGTCGTGGACACAAGTATTTGTTTTATCTTTTATTTTATTTTTACCAGTGTGGTTTGTTTCATCTCATAGCCATGTATACCCTCTTGCTTCTTGATTTGGAATGTTTGCCTTAACTTTGAAAGAAAGTCCCGTAAATAATTGTTTGTTGTTCTCCTGTTTACTAATTGTATGTTGTTTTTTTATTCCTCCTGTCTTCTCTAACTCTTCATGTTTGTTAGCCAGCTAGTGGATGTGTCACTGCCAAACTTTCGCCATAGAATCTTGGGTTTTGTATGTTTGTTTTCTCTGTACATATCTGAGTGGTGATCCTTTTGATATTGGGAAAAGCTATAAGACTGTTACACCCTATTTTTGGGGATTAAACTTGTGAAGAAAATAGGATATATATTTTGTAACGTGTCGGTGGGTTTTAACCTATGGTGTAATGGGGTCCTGTCTCTTTAAGTCTATCATACGTTACACAGAAAAGGTGGACTGTGAAGTTATATATTTATCTATCCACTTGATGTCATTATATCAGCATATTTTAAGTTGTACTCGGCATGTTCTGGTTTAATTAAGCAGTAAATTGGTTTTGACACATTTCATTTCTAAACTTATATAAGAAAGAAAGTAAGCTTAGAAAGAAAAATGTGATGAGACTATGGTCATGTACAGCTACCAGAAGGTATATGTATATTTTAATTTGGGAAAAAACACTTGCTACCCTGATTAAACCAGTGATTGTGTACAGATACCAACCCTTGACTCTGTGGTGTGTTTTTTTAATTGAGGCAATGACCATGCAATGAATTTGTGCTAATGACCATGCTGATATGTATATAGCTATTGACCAGATGCATACTTTTCTTGTTGTTTTAGTTGCCATTGTCCCAGCTGATTTAGACTGTAGATTTCTCTTTTTTTCTCTCTCTGTAGATTGGAACCACCCTCGAGGTCCAAACAAAGTGAACAAATCAAATTTGAAAAGGGAGGTTGTTTGACAGTGGAGGTGAATTGACAGATGTTGTTAACTGGAAAACAAGGGTCTTAGAATGGGGTTTCTACTGTACCGAGTTTTATAGTTTTGTGTCAAGTTATGATCTGTCTTCTACCATGCTCTTGTTTGCAAATAGTTATCATCGGCTTAATAACAGCTAATCTTTGGTTTAAAAAAAAATCCCTTGGGTTTGTGTTTTAGGCAGCGTTTAACTGAAGATGATACTGACTTGCAAATGAAGCTTTCTTGAAGTCTCTGCAACCACAACAAATAATGCCCAGTATCCTTACACTATACAGTTGGGATGGCTCCTCTATGATCACTCCAGAGTATGCTGCTATCACATCTAGAATTTAATTTGGAGCATCAAAGAATTGCAGCAAAGGTTTGCAGAATACATGCAGTGTTCATCAAATTCTTGTAGTGTGGCCCCAGAAATATGTACTCTTTGATAAGCCTGCCTTTTGCAGGAACACATATTTGACACATCATTTGAAAAGATCATAACACTTGTAGGCATAGTGTCTGCATTTGCGGTGTATGCATGTTTTCTGACTGCATGCAGGCGCAAAGAGAGAGAGAGTGGATCTGTTTTTGGCAGATTTAGGTTCAAAACGGTAGTTCTTGACAGATAAATTACTGACCGTAACAATTAATGACTGTGTAGCAGCTGAAGGAAAGATCTCATTTAATTTTCATATTGAGTAAGCAGATAGTTACACCTGCAGTGGAAAACTGCCAAGATACGTCAAATGTATCTGTTCTGATCTATTGTTAAGTTACAGATACTTTTCCTGTCTTGGTTCATCCAATCCAAGCAGTTAGAACTGCCTTCAGAATTTCATTCTTGAACGTTTATTCAGCCAGAGAACTTGCAAAATGTTGTGAACTTATTCGAGGATCTCTTTTTCCTTATTTGTGTCCTTTTTTTCATGCATCTTTTGGTTTGAAATGAAATATTGACTTAGGTGTATGAAGGACAGGTGTATGGTAAATATGTACACTGGAGGTAAAGTTGGCATTAATGTGTTAGCACACAGCAATTTGTATTGAGGCAGCTTTGTTGTTTGTCATCACGTGAAGGTCTGTTGTTTTGTGCAAAAAGTTGCGGTGCTATTGCGGCCTTGGAAAGCAGTGTGTATTTCAAGTTGTGAGTTTTCTTTTCTTGTTGCAGTTTGGCGTTAAGCATCTGGTTTGTGTTTGATGCTACCCCCCGCGGGTTAGGGGGAAGAATTTACCCGATGCTCCCCAGCATGTCGTAAGAGGCGACTAACGGATTCTGTTTCTCCTTTTACCCTTGTTAAGTGTTTCTTGTATAGAATATAGTCAATTTTTGTAAAGATTTTAGTCAAGCAGTATGTAAGAAATGTTAAGTCCTTTGTACTGGAAACTTGCATTCTCCCAGTAAGGTAATATATTGTACTACGTTGCAAGCCCCTGGAGCAATTTTTTGATTAGTGCTTTTGT
The DNA here is from genome assembly GCF_037325665.1 of Littorina saxatilis. NCBI lineage: Eukaryota > Metazoa > Mollusca > Gastropoda > Littorinimorpha > Littorinidae > Littorina > Littorina saxatilis. The sequence goes on along the minus strand of NC_090250.1, from coordinate 26,723,184 downwards.
GAACAAGAAACAATTAACAAGTGGCTCTATCCCATCTCCCCCCCCCTTTCCCCGTCGCGATATAACCTTCGTGGTTGAAAACGACGTTAAACACCAAATAAATAAAAAAAGAAAGTGTTTGATGCTGCTGTAAATATATGTTTGTACAGTGTAAATAAACCTAGTTCTCTGTGCAGAGAAAATTACTGCCATTGAATTTTATGTGCAAAAATTGATTCATACCTGACTAGGAATACTGTTGTAATTGATGACTTTGCCATGCCAAGTAAACGAAACGCTCATTGTAATGGTGCTTTTTCACCCAAAACAGTTTGTTTTATTAAGAAATCCTCTTCAAGTAAACAAGTTTAACTGCAACATGCTTCTACAAATTGCTATGATGGGGGGATAATTTGCTAAGGATAGCAAAAAGCCCACAAAAATACCTGTCCCTCTCTTAAAGTTGTTTTCGAAGGTATTAACCCTTAGGCTTGTTGTCGCGACATATGTCACGCTACTTTACGTATACTGTCACCTGGTTGTCATGACATATGTCGCGCTACTGGCTCGGTCTGTTCCGATTACCTCCCATGGATTCGAAAAACCTATATGACTGTTTTTCTGTTAATTCACCAGTGGCTATGTAACATGTGTTACAGAATTGCACCAGTGTAAGGGTTAGCACAGTCCTCTATTGAGGAAGAAGCTGGCACTATGTTTTTTTTTTACTGAAGTGAGAATTACATCATTTGTGGTGGAAAAGGTTTTAGATCTTCTCATACACTATGCCCCACAGCTCTGAATGTGTCAAAGGGACTACTATGTGGACTGATAAAAAATGGCATACCAATGTGAACACAAAGTTCTGACAAACTGCTTTAGTCTTGTCATTGCATGTTCGTCTGAACAAGTCTTATGGCAGCAATGGTTATGCAGTAATATATGGTTAAAAGATTTTGAAGAATGAAAATGCAGACTGTAACATACAGCCATGGAGTGATTTATGGGTTAAAGGCACATTCTGCCTCATGAATACAGTTCTGCTCACCTTCTTGGATCTGACTATAAGGAATGACCATCCGTCCACTTGGTCATATAACAAAAATCAACAACTTGCTGTGGTGAGACCCGCCGCGGGTTAGGGGAAAGAATTTACCCGATGCTCCCCAGCATGTCGTAATAGGCGACTAACGGATTCTGTTTCTCCTGTTACCCTTGTTAAGTCAATGTTTGTAAAGATTTTAGTCAAGCAGTATGTAAGAAATGTTAAGTCCTTTGTACTGGAAACTTGCATTCTCCCAGTAAGGTCATATATTGTACTACGTTGCAAGCCCCTGGAGCAATTTTTTGATTAGTGCTTTTGTGAACAAGAAACAATTAACAAGTGGCTCTATCCCATCTTCCCCCCTTTCCCCGTCGCGATATAACCTTCGTGGTTGAAAACGACGTTAAACACCAAATAAAGAAAGAAAGCTGTGGTGAGTTGAAACTCTCACTGCACAGAGAACAGCCAGGCTGTTGATTGTTATGTGACAAACTGAAGGGATGGTCTTTGATCATGTAAAAGCCTGGCCACATTTGAGCAACGAGCCAATTTTTCATGAGGCGGAACCAGCCTTTAATTAAAACTGAATAGAAGCCATAAAACAAATCAATTGGCTTTGGAAAGAGTATGCACAAGAAACCTGGATACTGTCCCCTAACCGAGTCTCCCATGGCAAGTCCCATCCGACTGTAAAACTTGAACCTTACTATTCTTTCGCTAACTGTGCAGCATGGTGGCTGAAGTTGAACCGATACCTCACTGAAGACATCTCAGGCGCCTTATGAAATTCGTTGGTAGGTCAGGTCTGAGACACGCACATATCAGGGGACAGTATCCAGGGTAGCTAAAGATAGACCACAAATTGTATCCCATTTCTTAAGGCAATTTATTGGTTTTGTTAGGACCCAGATTTCTTCAAAATATCCCAGGTTTGGCTGCATCAACTCTCCAGTAGGCATGGCTATTCTTTTTTTTGTTGTTTCTTGTTGCCATTATTCAACTTTTGGTTGTAAATTTGACAAACATAAAAGATTTGAACTGCTTACATTTGTGTTTGTTTTTTTGAGTGCAAGCTGCGATTGAAAAGTGAATGAGTACCGTCTAGCTACAAGTCCAACCATCTCTTCAAACAACAGAGCCACAGCAGAAGAATTTTGCCAGTTAGACGCAAATGTTTTATTTTTAATGACAACATACAAAGATCTATTTATTACAGCAAAATGATTAAAATAAGATGAAATGAACTGAACAATTTTGTTGTGGCTTCAGTAGCAGCCCCAGCATCAACTTCCTTCACTCGGCCAATGAAAATGAGAAAAAAAATGCAAAGTATGATCCGGCAACGCCACATAAAATATGAAGTAACATCCAATGTTTGAACATGACACAGAACAACCACTGACACTCAAAAGCATAATTTAACTCTTATTTTACTGTACTTTCCAAATTCTTTTGATCAAAGTAAAAATTTCCCATGGACTGACAATGCTTTGCGTAGGACAGAGAACCTTGAAAGAAATGAATCAAACTAACCCCAGAGAACCTAAAAACTGGACTAAAAGAAATCAGTGCTTTTCAGTTTATCACACATGGGGAAACCTCAGTTGGAAGCTCCTACCCTTTTTTGTATGTGTCAATTCATCAAAAGAGAAACGAGAATCACTTCCAGACAAAAAGTGTTAAGATGACAACTCGGACCACATGACATCTACAACAGAAGGCCCTGGCATGTGTGGTAGTGTCTCGGAGGCCAGCGCGGGGTGGAGCGAGGGGAGCTTGGTCGTTCGTCTCATCTTAGTCTGTACAGAGGCCCCGCAGTCCTGGGCTAGGCTGGGGTTGCTATGCAGTGATGGAGAGGGGGAAAGGGGGAGACCGGTGGGGGGGGATTCACAAATGATGACAACCACCTGTTTGTTGTTGGAACACATCTATTGAATCACCATCTTCCATCTCCAACTGAAACAGAGAAAACATACCTGTAAGCATTTCTGTCACCAATGTAGATGCATTCAGCTGTTCTGTCCAAGCTTACCTGCAATACTGATATCATCTTACACTTTCCGGAGTTGCTCAGTGTTAACATGGTCCGAAGAACTTCAGGTTTAATGGTGGCAAAATGAATGCCTATAAAGAAATCATTGTCTGGACACAAATGGAATATTTGTTTGCCCCAGTAAGACTACACAGTGTTGAGCATGGGCTGCAAGAGCAACTGTCATGCACACTTGTGGTTTGCTAGAACTGTTTGCGATGGGTTATGGCTGCTGTTGTATCCTGGTTTGCTCCTGTCAACCTGTGCACTCCGGTTTTTCAGCTCCTAACCCTTAGGCTGGTTGTCGCGACATATGTCGCGCTACTTTACGTATACTGTCACCTGGTTGTCACGACATATGTCGCGCTACTGGCTCAGTCTGTTTGGTCGGTTCGGATTACCTCCCATGGATGCGAAAACCTATATGACTGTTTTTTGTTATTTTTCTCTCTGTTAATTCACCAGTGGCTATGTAACATGTGTTACAGAATTGCACCAGTGTAAGGGTTAACTCATTCGCGTTGTGTCGGAATTGGAAGTCCGACAGCTGTGCTTTGCGTTGCCGACACATTAGAAGTTACGATCCGACGAATATCACGAATTTTTAACGGTGTGAACGGCCCCGCTGACCAAGGGAAACAACCCCCGCAATAAACTTCTGCCTGTCTACAGTGGAACCATTCACTGTAAACAGTTCCTTCCCTTCAATTGTTGGGAATAAATTGATTTTCTTGACAGTGTGCGACCCACGTGTTTTGACTTTTCCAAGATGGCGGATCGTTCTGCTACAAGAAGTATTAACTTGAAAAGAGTGCTAGAACTTGTTATTCAGGACGGTTCTGATCTTGACCTTAGTGATGATGATAGTGGAGATGATATTTTAGATTCTGGTGACGAGTTTGTGCCAATGGACGATGATTTGGGTGATGATTCGGACAATGAAAGTGTCGATCATGACATTGTGTATGATGAACCCATGACAGAAATTGTTTTTTTATTTTGCTTAAAAGAGGTAGTTTGACTGTACGTGAAGACAACAAAAGGTATGTTCTTTCAAATGTTTCATATATTTTCAAACTTTGCAAAAATGTAAGGTAGGTAAGGTTATTTTGTGTTGATGTTGAATTTTTTTTAAATGGGTCAAAATCGTGCGCCGGGAGGGAACACGAGGGACAATTTAGACGCGCCCCGAATGAGTTAAACCTCTCTTCTGTTTGAATGTCTTTGACTCCAAAGATGATTCTTGTGCTTCGGGCACCTCAGTCACATTTAATCGTCACTGGCAAACCTAACACATTGGCGTGTCAAAACAGATCACTGTCATTAAATTCACACACAGATTTAACTTCATGCCCATTTCCTAGCTACGACCAAATTCACTACTGCAGAAAACTATATCCTCATCATGGACAAAAAATAAACTTACCAAGGCTGGCGTGTCTTCATCGTTGATTGGATTTCCGTCAAAGCGAAACCGGACCGCTCCCGTTGTGATACCCTGCAAAGATACATTCAAGGTTGAAACAAATTCCAAACAAGGACTAGTTTTTGCTTTTAAAACATCAGCTTTAAGATTAAACTGCCAACAACCAAAAAAGTCTGAATCCAGTGCACCAAACATTACCTTTAGTTCACATAACACTTAACAGGATGGTTGCTCACTCTTTCTGGAATGCTTCACGACTCTCAATAATTATGCACACTCGAGATCGCCCAAATGGTGTATCTTAACTGATTGTCCAAAACAAACATTCCAGGAGGAAAAAATATAGATGTACAGCAGACCACCACTTTTAAGACCTCTGAAAATCTGAGAAAACAGGTCTTAAAAAGGGGGTAAATTTACAGAGGTTATGAACAAAAAGTCTGAAAAAACCCAGAGTCTTATAACTATAAGAGAGGTAGTTTTAAATTGGGGGGGTCTTAAAAGGGGGGTTCCACTGTATATTTTTATGTTTTACCGGTAACAAAAGTGAAACTTACCGCTCTGTTACAATATGCTCCCATCAGCTTCCTCAAAGGTGTGTTCTTTTTAATTTTGAAGTGAACGACACTGCCATCCTGTCCCGTCACCTTCAGGTTGATGTGCTCACTTTCGGGCTTACAATCCTCGATCTGAAACAACACACAACAGGTCAGCAAGGCTGCGACTCAATACTCGCCGGAAAATGATGGGAAAGCAGTCAATACAGTACAACTGCTTACAGTCTGATTACAAACAGATTAGACTTGCACCGCCGCAAGAACCAATGCTTCTTGCATCTTAGTTACACCTTCCTCAGGCAAGCTGCCATAACCAAATAAAATTCGCAAAAAGACGAGGCAAAAAGTTGACCTGCAGTGTCGATCTCAGGCTTGGACGACAAAAGGTCAGTTGGACCTGGGATGAAAATATGCATAGGTTTAATTGTACTGGCTACAAAGAATAGTTCGTCCAGAAGAACCCCTTTATGTCAAATTTATCATACAGTCGACCACTGCAGCGAGAGGAAACTCGTCTGGCCCATGGGGACAACACTGGACACCAAGCTGTGGGGCAGCACCCAGGACCTCAGACTGACAGCCAACTCTGTCAACATCACGGGCTAATGAATTTAGACACAACCATCATCAAACGCCAAAGAAGAAGAACAGTCGACCGTCCAGGGATCAGCTAAATATGTCAGATAGAAAGTACGGGTCAGTGACTGAAGCCCAAGAACACTGCTGAACCACAAGGGGATCAACTTAAAGCACCAACCAATGGGTGCACTTGATGCACGGTGATACATGCACCATGTACGCTTTTCCAGTCAGGTGTTTAAAAAAGAAAAGAACTGGAAGATTTTAACAAAATATATTTATTATTTGCCTGCCGCGGGACTCGAACCTAACATTACATGACTACCAGTCCCGAATGCTACCAACTGCGCTAACTGGGCAAAAAAATCAATCTTGAAAGTTTCCCGTGAGTTCTTAAGCATTAAGGGTCCATAAATGAACTCGTCGGTTTTCAAACTCTGTTCGCATTTGTGTGTTCTACGCCCCATTGAAGTCACCATTGTTTCTTGTTTTTAACTATACTGACTGTTACCTCTGTGGTGCTGTTAACAATGGTCCAGGCAATTGGATTTAGATACTGAATCATGAAGCCAGCTTTTTATATTTAGTCAAGTTTTGACTAAATATTTTAACGTAGAGGGGGGAATCGAGACGAGGGTCGTGGTGTATGTGTGTGTGTGTGTCTGTCTGTCTGTGTGTGTGTGTGTGTAGAGCGATTCAGACCAAACTACTGGACCGATCTTTATGAAATTTTACATGAGAGTTCCTGGGATTGATATCCCCGAACGTTTTTTTCATTTTTTTGATAAATGTCTTTGATGACGTCATATCCGGCTTTTCGTGAAAGTTGAGGCGGCACTGTCACGCCCTCATTTTTCAACCAAATTGGTTGAAATTTTGGTCAAGTAATCTTCGACGAAACCCGGACTTCGGTATTGCATTTCAGCTTGGTGGCTTAAAAATTAATTAATGACTTTGGTCATTAAAAATCGGAAAATTGTAAAAAAAAATAAAAATTTATAAAACGATCCAAATTTACGTTCATCTTATTCTCCACCATTTTCTGATTCCAAAAACATATAAATATGTTATATTTGGATTAAAAACAAGCTCTGAAAATTAAATATATAAAAAGTATTATCAAAATTAAATTGTCCAAATCAATTTAAAAACCCTTTCATCTTATTCCTTGTCGGTTCCTGATTCCAAAAACATATACGGTAGATATGATATGTTTGGATTAAAAACACGCTCAGAAAGTTAAAACAAAGAGAGGTACAGAAAAGCGTGCTATCCTTCTTAGCGCAACTACTACCCCGCTCTTCTTGTCAATTTCACTGCCTTTGCCATGAGCGGTCGACTGACGATGCTACGAGTATACGGTCTTGCTGAAAAATGGCATTGCGTTCAGTTTCATTCTGTGAGTTCGACAGCTACTTGACTAAATGTTGTATTTTCGCCTTACGCGACTTGTTTTTCTTTTTTTTAAAATCAGCCAACCCTCCTTTCCTCTAACTAAACCCTTCTTTGTTGAGATATCCTCAACAAAGCTGAAGTCATTCCATTTTGAGTCAGTCTTCACTGAATGCATTCGCGAATCAAGCAGAGTGGAATCACTACTTCTAGTACTAGTCCAGAAACAACATTTATAAACAAACTGCAAGGCTTATGAATGATATATTAACATGGGACTCATAGGAGTAAAGAAATAATTCTTTTGGTTATGAGCAAACAAAACTCTCTTGCTCTCTTGACAGTGCTGATATCTGATAGACTGATGCGAAACGAATCTCTTTCTTTGGTTGGTCATTCATCCACTTCAATCTTCATGTATCCATGTTCATTTTATAGTGAGGAAACCAAAGACAACATACCAGCAGCAGTTGAAAATACCACTGGGCTTTTCCAAACAGTTCAAATTCAATAGATGCAAGAACATGGATATATATCTTCAGAAACTTCATTTACCTAACAGGTATGCAGTTGTGAGCATGCATTGCCATTTTTATCTTTCTGTACATCATCACAATGGCAAAGTGCAGTATATTCTAAGTTATGTCTGTATTGTTTTCAACAAACACCCCCCTTTTCTTGTCGTCAGAACTAACACCAAAATCAACAGGTGTTGGCTGGAGAGAGTGATGAACAGAAAAATAATCCCATGTTCTGTCTCAGTTCAAAGGGGACACGTATCCTTTCTATTTGATTAGAATTATAAGTAAAAACAGTTTCAGGGTAAACTCCTGAACTGGATCCAAGCCTTCCTAAGCAATAGGCACCAGCAAGTTGTTGTTAACGGCTCTCACTCAGCACCAGCAGCAGTTACTAGTGGTATCCCACAAGGCAGCGTACTGGGCCCAGTTTTGTTTGTCATGTACATCAATGACCTGCCACGAGTGGTGAACAACAGTGTGAAGCTTTTCGCTGATGACACCAAGCTCTACGCAAGAAGTGACTCAACCGAACTCACAAACTCAATCCAAGATGACTTGGACAGACTCCAGGAATGGTCAGAGACATGGCTCTTGTCCTTCCACCCCCAGAAATGTCACACCATGAAAATAGGTCCAAAGAAATCGGACGCAAAATACCACATGACAAACTCAGCAGATGGAGTACAGCATGATCTATCTGAAACGACGCTAGAGAAAGATCTAGGAGTGCACATTGACGACAAACTGTCTTTCAAGGAACACATTACAACATCAGTGTCAAAGGCAAACAGAGTACTTGGAGTAATTAGAAGGACCTTCCAGGACTTGGACAAGGAAACCTTCGTACAGCTGTACAAAAGCTTGGTCAGGCCCATTCTAGAATATGGTCACTCAGTCTGGAATCCACAGGCTAAAGGGCTCTGCAAAGACCTAGAGAATGTCCAGAGAAGGGCAACAAGGATGATTGGAAGTCTGAAGGAACTGTCATACTCAGAAAGGCTTAGGATCCTGGGAATTCCTTGTCTCCAGCATTGTCGGCACAGGGATGATATGATTGACACTTTTAAATACCTCAAAGGTATATACATTACCCAGAAATCCAATCTACCCAGACCCCCACCCACTGAAAGGGACATGAGAGGAAACGGTTATAAACTGTTTAAAAACTTTGCCAAGTCGAAAGTAAGGAGTGCCTTCTTCGCAGACAGAGTTGTCTTAGACTGGAACACCCTGCCCGACAATGTTGTGACAGCTGATAGCGTTAACTGCTTTAAAGCACGACTGGACAGCCACTGGAAAGACACATCAAGTGTCTGCACACCAAGCTGCTACTAGCCCCCCCCCCCCCCCCCCCCCCCCCGCGTATGCAGCTTACTTTTGTGGATCCGCGTACAGGTTTTTAACCTAAATCGTCGCACAAGTACAAGTACAAGTAAGTAGGATGACATTGGCACGAGATGAGAAAGTTACTGTTTACCCTACACTCTGCAGAATCAGCCCCACTGAAGTGTGTCAATTGTCATGATCACAGATCAAACAAACTACAGAATCAAAGTCCAAAGAGTCCCAATTTCATGCTGTAACTTCCTTATAATTCTGCCAGTAACCAGCCTGCGAAATTGCATACTTGTTGCTAGTGTTCTAGTTACACTAACAAGTAGGATAAATGAAGGAGCAACTTCTGTTATAAATGCAGGTGATCAAGAAGAAAAACTATGAACGGAGCTGATGGAAGTAGCAAGCTCTATCCGTTAATACACTGTCAGTATCAGAAGCATTTGCATCCTGCATGTAAAATTCAAACTCTGCTAAATTTGGACGGAACCAATGGGTTGAACAAGTATTAGATAATGTGAACACGAAAGTGAACAGCTCTCAAGCCTCGTTTCCACTCTAATCAAATGTGAACACTCTAGTCAAGTTCCGTTCACTGCGTTTTGGGTTTCCGTTCAGAACGCTAGAGAGAACTGATCGAAAAGAAAAAAACACACTATATTCTCTCCTCAAACTCCAGTGCCATCACTGACTGAAATGCTTTTACTGTGTCTACGAATTAAAGCATACTTGTTTCAATCCGGCATTTAGGCGATTTTGGGAAATGACGCCGACTACGCCATGTTTACCATGTGAGATCCGTACAGGAAAATGGCACACGCCGCTTCGGCGATCGTTTTCAAGAATAATAAGAGCTTGATCCCAAGTACCGTATAAAATACTGACGACAGGGTACACAAAGTTGAATTCACCCACTTTCATACATATAAACTATATACCTTTTTCTGACTTTGTTGATCTCCGTCCATGTTGATGTGTTGCGCACTGGAGTCGCCTCAGCTGCAAAAATGGCGCACAAAGAGAAAGCACTGTGGGACAGTTTAAAAATATATTGATTTTGATTGGTCGTTGGAATATTTCAAGCTTTTTTTCGTTTTAAGCAAGGTACGAAAGACTTCCAGTTATTGTTATTCAAAATATTTTCCTAACGTTGATAAAATAAAAAGTAACGGTTATCCGGTAAAAATATCGAAGGATTAGTATCTGAATTACAAACAGACAACATTCATTTTGTTACGCTGTATATCAAAATAACCAATGAAACTCACGCTTACATCAGCATCTCGGTTTGTTCTGTGTGCTGGTATTGAACGCTTCCTTCCCGGCTTCATGACGTACCTTTCGTACTTTTCATTGAACATTTGTGACGTCACAAACTACAGGCTTTTCTCAATGAATCCTGTGAACGTATTCGCGCGCGCGCGCGCGTGTGTGTGTGTGTGTGTGTGTGTGTATGTGAGCGTGTGTGTGTCTCTGTGTCTTTATTTGTCATGTCACGTCAGTAAACGATATACCATAATTATATGTGAAATAAAATAGTAACTTGAGAACATGAACGCCGAGGCGTGACTGATTAACCATTCAGTCAAGCGGTTGCACTGAAATACGCCCTGTTTTCTCTAACCGTTTCTTTAATAAATACATAACAAGTCGCGTAAGGACGGTGAAATGACTACATTTAGTCAAGCTGTGGAACTCACAGAATGAAACTGAACGCACTGCATTTTTTCACAATGACCGTAGTCCGCCGCTAGTGCAAAAGGCAGTGAAAGTGACGAGCCTGTTCAGCGCGGTAGCGGTTGCGCTGCGCTGCATAGCACGCTTTACTGTACCTCTCTTCGATTTAACTTTCTGAGCGTGTTTTTAATCCAAACATATCATATCTATATGTTTTTGGAATCAGGAACCGACAAGGAATAAGATGAAATTGTTTTTAAAACGATTTCGAAAATTTAATTTTAATAATAATTTTTATATTGTTAATTTTTAGAGCTTGTTTTTAATCCGAATATAACATATCTATATGTTTTTTGAATCAGAACATGATAAAGAATAAAATAAAAGTAATTTTGGATCGTTTTATACAAAAATAATGTTAATTACAATTTTAATGACCAAAGTCATTAATTAATTGCTAAGTCTTCATGTTGAAATGCAATACCGAAGTCCGGCCTTCGTCGAAGATTGCTTGGCCAAAATTGCAATCAATTTGATTGAAAAATGAAGGTGTGACAGTGCCGCCTCAACTTTTACAAAAAGCCGGATATGACGTCATAAAAGACATTTATCGAAAAAAGAAAAAAACGTCATACCCAGGAACTCTCATGTAAAAGTTCATAAAGATCGGTCCAGTAGTTTAATCTGAATCGCTCTACACACACACACGCACAGACAGACAGACAGACACACACACACACACCAACACACACACATACACACACACAGACAGACACACACACATACACACACACATACACCACGACCCTCGTTTCGATTCCCCCTCTATGTTAAAACATTTAGTCAAAACTTGACTAAATGTAATTAAAAGCATACACCATCAAACATACATTACAAAAGATTCTTCCACTAACTAAGTAATAAAAACATGAATAAAATAGGTAGTGAAAACAAGGAAATACCAGCTGAATACCCTTAATCAAACAGAACATGTTATCAACAATACTGAAAACAGCCCTAGATGTTTATACATTATCACATTATCACTAAAACAACAAATACACTACATGTAGCCTACTGATGGACTGAGAAAACAAAATCAGGGGTGCTCGTTTGAATGCTTGAATAAGATTGTTATATTCTAAAAAAAATTAAAAATCCGAGATTTTTGTATGGCCAATACTTCTCTCATAGAAGAAAGGAAACTCACAGATTGTGCTATGACCTCTGCTCTTGTCATAATATTGTTGTATTATCAAAAAGATTTTTTTTAAATATTATTTTGAAACAAAAAACAAACACAGATTTTTCTGTGACTTCTACTCCTGTCATAAGACTGTTGTCTTCTCAACAACAACAAAAATCCGAGATTTGTCTATGACCACTGCTCCTGTCAGCTCTCCCCTCACGGGCACTTTCGGCACTGACCAACGAGCCGCTGGCCATGAGTCGTCTGAGCTGCTGCTTGACTACCACATCGTCAAGGGCAAGCTGACCGAGAACAGGCTAATCGGAGACCTCGAGCTGGACACGGGCATCTCCGCCAAGACATGATCAAGGTCAACGTCTTCAGAAATGTCAGTATCCTTCTGCTGCTCTGGCGTGTTTCCATGGTTTTGTTATTTTGTTTGTTGTGGCTGGTTTTCTTTTTGTTGGTTGGTTGTTTATTGTTTGTGTCGTTATTTGTTGTTATTTTTTTCTAGGGGGGGGGGGTGGGGGGGGGTGGGGTGGGGGTGGGGGGCTTGGTTGTTGCTTTTGGGGGGATGGGGTCCTTTGGTTGTTGTTTTTTCTTCGTGTTTACATTTATTGTTGACTTTTGGTATACGTTCAAGAGGAGGCACGATCTTAATCCATGTAAAAGCCTGGCACTGAGGCAGGCCCACGCAGCAGGGAAATAGTATTGAAGCGATTGTTTTCAGGGCGTGGCCATCAACACAGCGAAAGCCTTGGGTCCCCTGAGGGAGTGCGACAAGGGCTCGGTGCAGAAGATCAACAAGGTGCTCGTCCCCCTGGAGAAGACCCTCATGGAACTCATCGGTGATGACAGGGACCTCAGGTCAGTCAAGTGTACAGTGGCACCTCTAATAACGACCACTCTATTTTACGGCTCCCTCAATATTATGACCCATTTTCTCCGACGGATTATTTCTCCTATTTCGTATTTCTTATCTCTATACTACGCCCCCTCTCCATGTTACGACATACCACTGACAGTCGGAGGACTTCTGTGGTTATTGTGGGTGTCGTGGTGGTGGTAGTGGTGGTGTTGTCTTTGTCCGGTCACAGTGCATAAGATCGACAAAACCCTCATGGAACTCATCAGTGACGACAGGGACCTCAGGTCAGTACAGTGTGTTCCTAGTCCTATTGATAGTACGAGGGGGACTCATATTTTGCAACCTGGGCAAAGTAATGAAGTCACTACTTTGCCCTTTTCATTACATCAAAGACCAGTTTTGGGAAGACAACAAACATTACTTGCAACCGTTTTCTGTAGTAAAACAACAGCACCGTTTTACTGCAGCATTCTTGATTTCAATTTTACTGCAGTAAAATGTTTTGCTCCAGAAAAACCCGTTGCTTCGGCAAAAGATGACATTATGCAGAAATGCTGCAGAAAAGACAGTTTTTCTCCAGCATTTCTGTTTTTTTGCAGAATAACTGAATAATGCCAAAATGCTGAAGAAAAAGTGAAAACAGTTTTTCTCCAGTAAAACAACATCACCGTTTTACTGCAGCATTCTTGATTTCAATTTTACTGCAGTAAAACTGGGCGGGGATGTAGCTCAGTCGGTAGCGCGCTGGATTTGTATCCAGTTGGCCGCTGTCAGCGTGAGTTCGTTCCCATGTTTGGCGAGAGATTTATTTCTCAGAGTCAACTTTGTGTGCAGACTCTCCTCGGTGTCCGAACACCCCCGTGTGTACACGCAAGCACAAGACCAAGTGCGCACGAAAACTTGAGATCCTGTAATCCATGTCAGAGTTCGGTGGGTTATAGAAACACGAAAATACCCAGCATGCTTCCTCCGAAAGCGGCGTATGGCTGCCTAAATGGCGGGGTAAAAACGGTCATACACGTAAAAGCCGTGGGAGTTTCAGCCCATGAACGAACAAACAAACAAACAAACTGCAAAAAAAACGTTGCTCTCGCGAAAGATGACATTATGCAGAAATGCTGCAGAAACAAACAGTTTTTCTCCAGCATTTCTGTTTTTCTGCACAATAACTGAATAAAGTCATAATCCGCTAAGGATATAATAGCGTATGTCTTTGCAAAATCCGGCCACGTTGCCACCACATCACTTGAGGACAGACAACCGATAACTGCTGACTGGTATGTCAGCCTCTGCTTGCCTAATTTTTTTCTGATATGTTGCACACGACGTCCCCAAACGGATGTCTGTGGTCTACTGCTCAATCACGAAAAACCCAGCACGCACACATCAGCTGTAACTCTTGACTTTCTAGCCGCCAACGATGCTCAGTTTGTCACCTATCTATCATATTCACACGCCTTAGACCCCTGTGACAGGTTTTTGTTACCTTCCGTCAAGAGGCAGTTGAAGGGAAAGCAGTTCCAGAACACCAAAGATGCCCGAGCATTCCCGAGGGCGTTAATTTTGACATACCCCAGTCAACGTGTTGGGGTGTCATGGACAGCTGGGTTAAGGGGCGGGGACGTAGCTCAGTTGGTAGCGCGCTGGCTTTGTAGCCAGTTGGTCGCTATCAGCGTCGGTTCGATCCCCACGTTCGACGAGGGATTTATTTCTCGGAGTCAACTTTGTGCAGACTCTCTTCGGTGTCCGAACACCCCCGTGTGCACTCATGCGCACGAAAAAGATCCCACGTTCACAGCGAAAGTCTCAGGGCTTGGAAAACACGAAGACACGCATACATCATCTTTCGTCTCTGATTATCATGATCGTATTTCGATACTTTGACGAGACAAACTCAATGCTGGTGTGTCGAAGAAGACAGCCACAGCGGGCTTGTTCGAATCAAAGTATCACACCATATCTTCAGCGTATTACCAATACCTGTCCCAATATAGACCAGTTGGTCTAAGAGGACGTTAAACCCTAATAGTCAGTCAGCTGGGTTAAGAGGATGGTACAATGTGTACAATCTGAGAAGGGATTCGTCCAAAATCTGGAGTAAGTCTTGTAGAAACCCCAGGTTGCAAAACATAATGAGTGCCCCTCGTATGTGGTTGTTCGATGTTGGTGGTGGATGGGGTGGGGGGTGGGGTGGGGGTGTTGGTGGCCGGCGCGGGTGGTAGCGAAGAAGATCCTACCTCAACCAGTGGAGGCTCGACCAGATGATGAACAATCCCGCAAGACTCAAAAAGGTGTGAAGAGGGAGGGGCTGGGGAGAGGGGGTGGTGGGTGTGTGTGTGTGTATCTGTCTGTCTGTCACTGTACTGGCCTAAACCAAACAGGGCGTTTTGTTTTTTCAAAGCAGTAAGTCTAAATGGTTGAAAATTAATTATCGGAGGTAAGCGTTAGAAGATCAAGAAAAAGAAGTCGCGTAAGGCGAAAATACAACATTTAGTCAAGCTCAGTCGAACTCACAGAATGAAACTGAACGCATTGCATTTTTTCCGCAAGACCGTACACTCGTAATATCGTCTGTTCACCGCTCGTGGCAAAAGCAGTGAAATTAACAATCCAGAAAAGCGCGGTAGCGGTTGCGCTAAGGAGGATAGCACGCTTTTCTATATCTCTATTCTTTTTAACTTTCTGAACGTGTTTTTAATCCAAACATATCATATCTATACGTTTTTGGAATCAGGAACGGACAAGGAATAAGATGAAATTGTTTTTAAATCGATTTTGGACATTTATTTTAAACATAATTTTTATATTTTTAATTTTCAGAGCTTGTTTTTAATCCAAATATAACATATTTATATGTTTTTGAAATCAGAAAATGATGAAGAATAAGATAAACGTAGTTTTGGATCGTTTTATAAAAAAATAATTTTAATTACAATTTTCAATTTTTAATGACCAAAGTCATTAATTAATTTCTAAGCCACCAAGCTGAAATGCAATACCGAAATCCGGCCTTCGTCGAAGATTGCTTTACAAAAATTTCAATCAATTTGATTAAAAAATGAGGGTGTGACAGTGCCGCCTCAGCTTTTACAAAAAGCCGGATATGACGTCATCAAAGACATTTATCGAAAAAATGAAAAAAATGTCTGGGGATATCATACCCAGGAACCCTCATGTCAAGTTTCATAAAGATGGGTCCAGTAGTTTAATCTGAATCGCTCTACACACACGCGCACAGACCGACAGACACACACACACACACACACACACACACACACACACACACACACACACACACACACACATACACCACGACCCTCGTCTCGATTCCCCCTCCATGTTAAAACATTTAGTCAAAACTTGACAAGTTCAAGTTTTATTAGTCCATAACCCATGGGGGCATTTTGAACAATAAATACAATCAATACAATCATGATATATGCTAATATAATAAATAAATAAATAAATTAAAAAAATTATGAAAAACTGTTACAAATTCTATTAATAAAGTCCAAAATATTCTTTAGCAATTTCTTTTTCTTAGTAGCAAACAACTTTTTAAATTTAAGTGCATTAGGTTTTTTCAAATAGTAAGGTGGTAACAACTCAGCTCTTTCTTTTTTGAAAAAATCACAGACAAATAAATAATGGAATTCATCACCTATATGTCATGCGATACACATTTGGTGCAAGTTCTTTCTGACCTCGGGATGTTAAGATAACGTTCTTTCTGTACAGGCAAATTGTTGTTTAATGTTCTAAACTTCATCATTGAAACACATTGCTGATATGGCAGGGTTGTGACGTAGTCTTCACATGCAAAAATATCTTTGAACATTCGATAATTCCAAAACATATTTTTTGTTCCAATTTCTGTAAACCATTTATGGATATACTGGTCATATAAGCTTCTTTTTATATTTAGTCAAGTTTTGACTAAATATTTTAACGTAGAGGGGGGAATCGAGACGAGGGTCGTGGTGTATGTGTGTGTGTGTGTGTGTGTGTGTGTGTGTCTGTCTGTCTGTGTGTGTGTGTAGAGCGATTCAGACTAAACTACAAGACCGATCTTTATGAAATTTGACATGAGAGTTCCTGGGTATGAAATCCCCGAACGTTTTTTTCATTTTTTGGATAAATGTCTTTGATGACGTCATATCCGGCTTTTCGTGAAAGTTGAGGCGGCACTGTCACGCCCTCATTTTTCAACCAAATTGGTTGAAATTTTGGTCAAGTAATCTTCGACGAAGCCCGGACTTCGGTATTGCATTTCAGCTTGGTGGCTTAAAAATTAATTAATGATTTTGGTCATTAAACATCTGAAAATTGTAAAAAAAAATAAAAATTTATAAAACGATCCAAATTTACGTTTATTTTATTCTCCATCGTTTGCTGATTCCAAAAACATATAAATATGTTATATTCGGATTAAAAACAAGCTCTGAAAATTAAATATATAAAAATTATTATCAAAATTAAATTGTCCAAATCAATTTAAAAACACTTTCATCGTATTCCTTGTCGGATCCTAATTCCAAAAACATATAGATATGATATGTTTGGATTAAAAACACGCTCAGAAAGTTAAAACAAAGAGAGGGACAGAAAAGCGTGCTATCCTTCTTAGCGCAACTACTACCCCGCTCTTCTTGTCAATTTCACTGCCTTTGCCATGAGCGGTGGACTGACGATGCTACGAGTATACGGTCTTGCTGAAAAATGGCATTGCGTTCAGTTTCATTCTGTGAGTTCGACAGCTACTTGACTAAATATTGTATTTTCGCCTTACGCGACTTGTTACTTTCTTTTTAAACCATGTGCTTGAGTATTGAATATTTTCTTGAGAAGTCCAAAGGCCAGAGAGACCAATTTCATTTAAGGTTTTTTCAATAAAACATAAGTACTTGGATTCAATCATCTTGTTGATATACAATTTATAAGTAAAGCAATACACAATACTTGAAAATTTATTTTTATGAATAGGACTAATCAGTTTATACCAATAGCAAAGCATTCTACATTTCATATTAACATCTAGTGGATATCTTCCAAGTTCACCAAATATCATAGCATTTGGAGTTGATTTTTTTAGTTTGAAAACAATTTTATAAAAACGCAATTGAAGTTTAGTAGCAAGTTCACAGGAACCAAAACCCCATACTTCACATCCATACAATAAAATTGGAGCAATCATTTTATCGAACAGGTCAACTTGTATGTCCACAGGCAGTGACAATTGTCTACAAGTGCGCAAAAGAACAAACATTGCCCTTGAGGCACGCCCATATAGATTCTTCTGTGCGACTGAAAATGTATTATTATAATTAATCTTAAGGCCCAAGTACATTACATCAAACACTACTTCGATTAAATTGCCATTGTACGTAAACAGTGGTTTATTTCTAATTTTACCTCTGGAAAAAACTATAACTTTCGTTTTGTTTACATTAATATTTAGACGCCATTTTAAACAGTATTCGTGCATTTTGTTTAAACATTCTTGCAGGTTTTTTTCAGACTCTGAGCAGATCACAGTATCATCCGCATACAGTAATAAAAACATTTGAAACAAAGCATTTACATCAGTATCATCCATTCCAGCCACAATAGCCTCTCTTGACATAGATTGTAAACCATTACTGTTTTCCAACAGAAAAGGCTTTAGATCATTTAAAAATAGAGCAAAAAACAACGGTGACAAGTTTTCCCCTTGTCTAATTCCACACAAACTGGGAAAATATCCAGAACACTTGACTAAATGTAAAACAAGTCGCGTAAGGCGAAATAACAACATTTAGTCAAGCTGTCGAACTCACAGAATGAAACTGAACGCACTGCTTTTTTCACCAAGACCACATACTCGTAGTTTCGTCAGTCCACCGCTCGTGGCAAATGCAAAGGCAGTGAAATCGACAAGCCATGCAGAATAGTGCGGTAGTGGTCGCGCTGAGCAGGATAACACGCTTTTCTGTATGTCTATTCTTTTTAGCTTACTGAGTTTGTTTTTAATCCAAACATATCATATCTATATGTTTTTGGAATCAGGGACCGACAAGGAATAAGATGAAATTGCTTTTAAATCGATTTCGGAAAATTAATTTTAATCATAATTTGTATATTTTTAATTTTCAGAGCTTGTTTGTAATCCAAATATAACATATGTATATGTTTTTGGAATCAGAAAACGACGAAGAATAAGATGAAATTGTTTTTGGATCGTTTAATAAAAAAATAAATTTTAATTACAAGTTTCCGATTTTTAATGACCAAACTCATTCCTTAGTTTTTAAGCCACCAAGCTGAAATGCAATACCAAAGTCCGGCCTTCGTCGAAGATTGCTTTGCCAAAATTGCAATCAATTTGATTGAAAAATGAGGGTGTGACAGTGCTGCCTCAACTTTTACAAAAAGCCGGATATGACGTCATCAAATGTATTTATTGAAAAAATGAAAAAAAATGTCCGGGGATATCATTCCCAGAAACTCTCATGTCAAATTTCATAAAGATCGGTCTTGTAGTTTAGTCTGAATCGCTCTACACACACACACGCACAGACAGACACACAAACACACAGACACACACACACACACACACACACACCCACACACCCACACACACACACACACATACACCACGACCCTCGTCTCGATTCCCCCTCTATGTTAAAACATATAGTCAAAACTTGACTAAATGTAACAAGTCGCGTAAGGCGAAATTACTACATTTAGTCAAGCTGTGGAACTCACAGAATGAAATTGAACGTAGTCCGCCGCTAGTGCAAAAGGCAGTGAAAGTGACGAGCCTGTTTGGCGCGGTAGCGATTGCGCTGTGCTTCATAGCACGCTTTACTGTACCTCTCTTCGTTTTAACTTTCTGAGCGTGTTTTTAATCCAAACATATCATATCTATATGTTTTTGGAATTAGGAACCGACAAGGAATAAGATGAAATAGTTTTTGAATCGATTTCGGAAATTTAATTTTGATCATAATTTTTATATTTTTAATTTTCAGAGCTTGTTTTTAATCCAAATATAACATATGTATATGTTTTTGGAATCAGAAAATGACGAAGAATAAGATGAAATTGTTTTTGGATCGTTTAATAAAAAAATAAGTTTAATTACAAGTTTCCGATTTTTAATGACCAAACTCCCTCATTAGTTTTTAAGCCACCAAGCTGAAATGCAATACCAAACCCCGGCCTTCGTCGAAGATTGCTTTACAAAAATTTCAATCAATTTAATTGAAAAATGAGGGTGTGACAGTGCCGCCTCAACTTTTACAAGAAGCCGGATATGACGTCATCAAAAGTATTTATTGAAAAAAAAGAAAAAATGTCCGGGGATATCATTCCCAGGAACTCTCATGTCAAATTTCATAAAGATCGGTCCAGTAGTTTGGTCTGAATCGCTCTACACACACACACGCACAGACACACACACACACACATACACCAGGACCCTCGTCTCGATTCCCCCTCTATGTTAAAACATTTTGTCAAAACTTGACTAAATGTAAAAAGAGAAAAAGCCTAACGGTTTTGAGATTTCTGTTTTTGCAACTGTTTTGACATGTGCAAGTTATCCAGAGAGGGTGAATACAGCGAATAAAACTTTTTTAAGCGCTCTAGCGCCGTTAGTTTGTCAGAACGGCAGGAGGTGGTCCATATTAGGAGCCGGTCCATATTAGGAGCCCTTCCCCTACGACACAGCAAGCCATGTAGTATTCTCTATATATATCAGAGTGTGTAAGGCCAAAAAAAAAAAAATGTCTGTTTCTGGTCACCCGACCGACCCTAAATTTCGGCGCCGACCCTAAACTTTTTTTTTCCAAACTCAAAAATGTTTTATTTTTTTTTTGGTGGTAAAGGACAGGGTGAGAAAATGAACAACAAAAACGTGTGAAAACGAAAGTCCGCTGACGATTTGTAAATGTGTTGAGTGTCTTGTCTCTATGTATAGTGAATCCAGTCTCTTTGCGCGATTTTTAAAGTTAGTTTTATTGGTCTACATTTGGGGTAAAAAAAATAAAAAATAAAAAAATCCCGACCTACCGACCCTATTTGTTTTAGCCATGTTACCAGAAACAGACAATTTTTTTTTGTTGGCCTAATCAGTACAGGCTGGAAGCATTATTTTCTTTCAAGGCCAGAAACACCAGAAACGATATATATTTTTGGAATCAGCAAATGACAAGGAACTAAACAGAGAAATGATTATCCCCGAGTACGCAGTAGGAGGGTCCAGCAGACTTTAATTGTGTGTCTGTGTGTCTGTCCCGACTTAACAGCTTATTGCTGGGAAACTACTGGGCGCAGTTCGTTCAAAAGTTGATACACTAACTTGATAATAGGTCCGATTGATCGTATTAAAACTTCATAATGTTACCTGGGACCTAAATGCGAAATAAACCACAAAAACAACTTGGCCGTAGGAGGAGTTCACACCGGCGGGGCAACACGCAGCCATTGAGCTGATAGAACAGCCGAACGCGTCACACAAAAATACGTCATGACAAAGTTACACGCAAAGCGAAAGAGACTTTGACGTCATTTACTTTTGTTCGGAATTTTCCGTCTGTTCCTAGCAGTGAAGACCTGACGTGAGTAAGCTTACCCAAAACGTCTTTGTTCTCTATTCACATTGCAGCTGTGAAATAATCAGTCTTGTGTCTCGGTCGTGTAGGTACAGAGTTTGCTTCTGCAATCATTGTGTTCGTGTTGATCAGTGACGGCTTCATAAGACAAAATAATAAGCGAATCTATCGCGAGGAAGACGTTTATGTACAAATCACCGAACCCAACCCATTTTTTGTGTGCATTTTTCTGAAGAATAAACTGCATGTGGTTAATTTCATCCGTTTAATGCTTGTCTAAACGAGCCATAAGGCTTTAGAATAAAAGATTTCACGCATTGCTTGGCCATCTGTATCACAGATGAGATGAGGTCGCAGTTTGTAGGTTGAATCTATGAATCGGCCAGAGATAGATCTGCATTTCTGGTCAGAAACCAACATTCACACCACAGACATTCCAAACATTTATATTTATTGAGCGAGCCAGTCTGAAGAGTACTCGGGTCCAGCGCGAGCGTTTTTTATTATACCCCCACCCCCATCTTTATGGAGAGTGGGTCCTGGGTCCCAGTCGCCGGGGGGCTTGCTTGCTCGGCCTTACCTACCTTTTTTTTTCTTTTTGTTTTAATTTTTTTTCTATATATATATCATATTAACCCAGTCCTGTCCTTAAGAGGCTGACAAACCATGCGCCTGTAGGACACTAATTTTCCCTACAAAAAAAAAAAATCCGCTGCCAGTCCCGCTTTGCGATAGTGGGCGTGACCAGAAAGATGACGTCATCACTGAGCTTTTCAAGCTGACTCTCGCGTGTTGTTTGTTTACAGTCGCTTTTCTGACATGTTTTCAAAGTTTACAGCATGACCACTAAAGGATTCAAGAAGTTGATGCATTAGATTATCGGCTGCATATCTCTCGTCGTGTTCAGTTCCACTAGAGTGATGTTTTGCTTGCGGAACCTGGGTTGTTTGGGGCAAGCGGGTTCGCCGTTACCTGCAGGCATGGTGCTCAGAAAGACTCGCCATTTTGGTCTTAATGTGCACTTACGGTGAGTCTACAACTCTGCGATGAAGTTCACAGAGAGCAGAGAAAACATTCCGTACACGCCTCCAAGTCGTGTTGCATGCAGGCGGTTGATTTATTGTTCCTCTTCCCTCATCATGGGTATACTGACTGTCAGTGTCATGTTTACCTGTGGCATCAGTCGCCGAGTTTTCGGGCTGGGTCAGGGTGGCAAGTCCAACTAGGTCGCCTTATAAAAGTACATGCATGTGGACAAGGTACATTTAAACAAATGTTCTTTTTCTTACTAGAGGCATGTACTTAGTCCATGAACGGAAGATTCGGTTGCAGACGGCTACAACTTGACTTACTACAGTATACATTACAAACCTGGGGCACTGCCCGCAGATCTACCAGAATACAAGAGATTTGGATGTAGATAGGTACCAGGTGCATTCTCTTTGCACCAAGAAAAGCTAGAGCACTGTCATATTTCACGTGCTGTAGTTCGATGAAAACATGGAGGTGGTAGCTTGGCCCAATATTTTAGGATAGTTTCTCCCTTTTTTAAAACACACTTATGATGTAGGGGCGGATTAGGAGGGGGGGGGGGGGGAGGGGGGGGGGGTTACAGGGGTTCCGGAACCCCTCCCCCGGCGGTAAAAAAAAAAAAAAAAAAAATTAACACTGACTTTAAAAGAAATAATGGGTGGCTGCTGACACCAGTTGATCATGTTTAAAATCAAGAATAAGCCATAAATTGTTCATAAAATAGCTAAAACTCTTCAGCTTCCCAACGGGGCCTTGCCCATGTACCCCACAAGGGATCTACCCCTGGACCCCAGGTTGTAACCCCCCCCCCCCCCCTCTGGCTTATAACTGCTCTGCCCCTGTGATGCACATATATTTTAGAACAGTTCTGATTCCTTGAACAACACACACACACCGAGATCATGAGACATTCAGAAAGTGAGAAAGAAGTCAAGTTTCTGAGGGGAAATGGAACCCTCTTTATTTGTGAAAGGGATACCTTTCTCATTTGTAAACTTTAAAGGCTTTCTTGCAAAATTTTATGATTTTGTGTTTGTTTCTTACCTTAAACAATACAGAATTACAGGTGTGTGTGCATCATGTTTATCACAAAGGAATAGTCGGTGGTGCCATCAATCCCCATTAAACTAAGGGAAACACACAAAAAAGGTGGTTACAGTGATGTGACAGGATGACACAGTAGTCCCCCTTGTCACACAGGCAGCTGCTCTGTATTGATGGAGTTGTCTCCCTGCCAAAGCATCAGCTATTTATAGAAGGTCAACGTTTTGGTACGTTGGAAGATGGCACACGAGTGAGAGTGTAGTAGTTGTTTGTCATAGCCACACTCACAAAATAGTGCAAGTAAGTCGGCCACACTTTTTTTTTTCCATTCATATATATATATATCTCACGTTCTCAAAGGGTTTCCTGAACGCTCAGGTGTGCAGCATGTGTCTGTCGGGTTATGTAATGGCTTTGCCGTGAGGGCGTAAAGCTTACATTTTCTCTGTCGGGTTATCCTAACCAGGATTTTTTTCCAATGCCCTAATTATTTATTTTCTTGGTCAGGTTGCTGAGTGCCTTGAGACCAGCTGAGCCAAGGGAGAAACGGAAATGGAGCTACAGCCACGGAGTGTCGGACATTCCCCTTCTGGGCGTTACCATCGGCAACCTACTGCAGGACAGAGTGGAGCAACATCCTGACCGAGACGCTGTAGTGTTTTATCAAGATGGACAGCGGCTGTCTTTCCAACAGTTGCTCAATCAGGTACAGTGGTTTCACTTTTTACAATTAATATTGATAGCATTTGATTGACTGAGACCCCTAACAAGCAAACCAAATCGCATAAGGTTACCCCGACCAACCTATTTTTCTGTACTGACCTGCAACATTGTTCATCACTGAGAAACAAAAGTTCACAGAATTTGTCACTCCTTATCTGCAGTAAATGAAGCATGCATGATCCCTACCAAAGAATATTGTCAGACAGATGTTCAGTATTGTGTAAACTAGAAAAAGAAATACGAAAAAACCAACAAAAAACCTGCAACCAGATTTTTTTTAATCATATTTCCCAAATGCAACTTTTTGTTGTTGTTGTGTCCTGACAGTTTTACTCCAACAAGTATTGAATAATTATTGCAATTTATTCCATGCAGCATGTACAAGCACATGTACATTATTACATGCAGTTAATTTATTTTTAACATGGAAACATGTGAAACTGTTTGTAAAAACAAACTGTAAGTTTTTGAAGTTATATTTTTGAAAAGTTACATGAAACCCAAAGTAATAGTTTGTGACTTGTGTTTGTTCCTTACAACAGGCAGATCAACTTGCAGCAGGGTTGCTGTCCCTTGGTTTGAAGCAAGGCGACCGGGTCGGAATGTGGGGACCCAACAGCAGAGAATGGGTCCTAACTCAGTATGCCACTGCCAGAGCCGGTCTCGTTTTGGTAAGTTTATCTCTGTCTGTGTCAGTGATGTATCTATGATTTATTCCCTTTTTCATTTCCATTACCTTTTTATCCCATTAATTTCTGGGAAATTCAGGTTGCTTGTTTCCAGTGGAAAGCTAGCAGTAATCACGAGCCGCGCTACCCAGATGTGTGGGTGTTTAGGTGTAATGAGGTGCATTTATGGCAGAACAACCAAGGTCATTTACATGCCACAGTGGTGTCACGGGGTGGGACATGGATTCCGTATCTGAGTCTGCACATAAAGTTGACCCGTGTCTGTCCCGGCCTGGATTTAAACCTGTAGTCTAAAGATTACGTCCAGTGCTATACCAACTGAGCTACAAGGCCCCTCAGTAAATTTGCTGACATGGCTTGACATGTTTATCTAATTTCAGAAGTTTTAGGCATTCCTTGGCATCACCTTCCAACCACAAGCACAGCCAACAGCGTTTGGCAGTTCTTTCGAAATGACATCAAAGTTTTTCGCAGTTTGAAATAAGCTTTGGCATTTCACCGACTGCTGCCGTCAAATGATGTCCCTGTTGTGTACTTTGTGCAGTTAGAGGTGGGGAGGGGATGGACCTAGCTGGGAGAGGAAGTGATGTATTTATCTTAAGTCACAGACCTATGATGTAATGCCTGCATTCAAAGTCTCAAATATTGTGTGTGGTTGGTTACAGATATTTTAATACAGCTGTACTTATAGTTCAGACAAGTTTATCAAATAGTGGATGAAAGAAGGTGTCCCTTCTTGGAAGATATCCTCTTGTTGGACTCTATGTGCTAGCCAAATGAATCACTGACAAAAGTTGTTCCCAATTTTTGTTATCAATTTTTGTAAACATTTTAACTAGAAGCTCATATAAATATGGAACTTACTGTTTAGTGCGACCAAAGAGCTTTGCAATATCCACTAGAACAAAAACTAGGAAACCCCATCTACTGGAACCAACTGGTGATAAGTGTTGTTTTACACCCTCACTGTAAAACCATTAGAGGCATGTTCCCAGCTGGAACCAAATACAGTGTTACATGAAGGCCTTTTAAAGTTTGACTTTCTGTCTATTGCAGGTGAATGTGAATCCACTGTATCGAAAACATGAGCTGGAGTATGCTCTTAAAAAGGTATGGAACAGTTTCATGTAATTCAAATAATTCATCCACAAACTGTGCAAGGATGTTACCAGGATTTATTTTTTCTTTGACAAATTTGCTCAAATGTCCACAATTTTTCACAGCTTTAGCGGAATACTTGAAATCAACTTTCACCGCTGGGACAAAAAGGTTCATCAGATCTGCAAAAATGACAGGAAACTTTCTGATGATTTAAAAGAAAGTTTTGGCGTTTTGCCAATAAAAAATGACATCCCTGACTGTGTTTTTCGTCTGCATTTAGTTTTGATTCAGGGACGTAGCACACCTAATAAAAGTGGTAGGGCGGAAAAAAATGGAAGACAAAATGCTGAGACAGCTAAGGAAATATGGGGCTTACACTACGGCCCCCCCCCCCCCCCTTCCCGTCCCCTTGTAATGGTCTAAAAAAGAAAGAAAACATGATGCGATTTCGTGCCTTCTGAGCTCAGTTCCATCTAATCATCTTTCCATCCTCCACCAAACAACGGGCTGGTGAATGTATCAGTGATTATCAATCGACTTACATTTATATCTAAATTCCGATACGTTGAATGTGATGAGCACTTACTTCAAATGACTTTCATCTTCATTATTGTCTAGTGTGTTAAAAAGCAAGGATTGACAAACTGGTTTACTTCTAAACAAGCAATTTATTGATCCGTCCAGCCATCAACATTGGCAGCCTGAGTGATGACTGAAAAATAGAGGGATTTGTCAGAATATTTTTAGCGCGTTTTCGATCCATCACAACCAGGATGCACACTTGTGTCCATTGTTCAATTCTCTCTCTACATGTTGTTTCATGTGACACTGTTAACCCCACAAGTTATTGTGTTACTCAATTGTTATGGCGTACTTACGGTTGACACACAATCACTCACCCCTCAGTCTGACCCCAGCTTCACACACAGAATATACAAAACATTTCTTACCTCCATTGTTTCTCATGGGAGCAGACGGACGAAGAAGCAATTTTCACTAAATTGGCGCCAATACTTTTATGGCCTGACGGAACTCGTCACGTGTGACGTTCTCGTCAAAATAAGACGTCATCCTATTCCAGCAGTTGACCAAGACTAACACACACAAAAAAAACCCAAAAAAACCGACCTTATGCCATCGCGTGAATACTACGTGGGGTGTTCTGTTGGTAGATCTCTCTCTCTCTCTCTCTCTCTCTCTCTCTCTCTCTCTCTCTCTCTCTTTTTTTTTTTTTTTACGGAAAAAGTGGTCGGGCGGTCGCCCTACATGCCCTACCGGGTGCTACGTCCCTGTGATTTGACCTATTTCCCTAGTATTTGGACAGGGTAGCAATGTTCCTATACTGATCAATGTTTTAGTGTATGTTTCAGAGACTTAGGGTATTCTTTATGGGAATGGGGTGGACATGCCTTAAAATGAACTGAGTCAGAAAAATGCCAGTGATAAATTTTATCATCATGTATCTCTTTTTGCATGCTTGTTTGTGTGTGAGTGTGTGCGTGAAAGCCTACATGTGCAAACACAGATCTGGGTTTGACAAAGCTATATCATTACCCATTACTCTTAATAAATGTGAAACAAACATTGTTGTGGATGAATGCACACACATTTTTTTAAATGGAAAAGTGAGATGCTTGAAAACGACAACGTGAAATAAAATACTGTAAGTCCAGAACATTCTTAAACATTTGTTTATGACTTTGTACACAGGTTGGCTGCAAAGCGTTGGTGGCAGCCCCAAGATACAAGGAGCTGGATTATTATGAGACGTTGTTTGAACTGATTCCTGAACTGGCGACAGATCCTGTGGGGGACATTAAGAGTCGCACGTTAGTTCTGGGCTTGTGTGCGTTTTTTATGGAGTACAGTGGAACATCCCTTTTAAGACACCCTCCGCCCAACTTTTAAGACACCCTCCACCCAACTTTTAAGACACCCTCCACCCAACTTTTAAGACAGCCTCCGCCCAACTTTTAAGACAGCCTCCGCCTAACTTTTAAGACACCCTCCGCCCAACTTTTAAGACACCCTCCGCCCAACTTTTAAGACACCCTCCACCCAACTTTTAAGACACCCTCCGCCCAACTTTTAAGACACCCTCCACCCAACTTTTAAGACACCCTCCGCCCAACTTTTAAGACAGCCTCCGCCCAACTTTTAAGACACCCTCCGCCCATTTTTTAAGACACCCTCCACCCAACTTTTAAGACACCCTCTGCCCAACTTTTAAGACACCCTCCGCCCAACTTTTAAGACAGCCTCCGCCCAACTTTTAAGACAGCCTCCGCCCAACTTTTAAGACACCCTCCACCCAACTTTTAAGACACCCTCCGCCCAACTTTTAAGACACCCTCCACCCAACTTCTAAGACAGCCTCCACCCAACTTTTAAGACACCCTCCGCCCAACTTTTAAGACACCCTCCACCCAACTTTTAAGACACCCTCCGCCCAACTTTTAAGACACCCTCCGCCCAACTTTTAAGACAGCCTCCGCCCAACTTTTAAGACACCCTCCACCCAACTTTTAAGACACCCTCCACCCAACTTTTAAGACACCCTCTGCCCAACTTTTAAGACACCCTCCACCCAACTTTTAAGACAGCCTCCACCCAACTTTTAAGACACCCTCCACCCAACTTTTAAGACACCCTCCACCCAACTTTTAAGACACCCTCCGCCCAACTTTTAAGACACCCTCCACCCAACTTTTAAGATTTTCTCCTTTTAAGATTTTACTCTTCCATATTTTTTGTTCATGTCTAACCTCTGTAAATTTACCTCCATTTTTAAGACCTGATTTACTCAAAACTTTTGGAGATCTTAAAAGGGGGGTTCCACTATACTGTAAGCACTGTGTATGATGTGCATGAGTGTGTATGTATGTGCGAGCAAGTGGGTGTGTGTGTGGGGTGTTCCTTTTAACCTTCACCGGATCACTCTTTGGACTAGACAGTCTGGATGATGTGGGTCGTGTACGACCCATACTTTCTAAAGGAGGATTCAACGTAAAAAGTATGGGTCGTACACAACCTACGCCATCCGAAAAGGGACAAACTTTCTCCCGCCTCTTTGCAGAGTATGGGTCGTACGCGACCTGCGCCATCCGAATAAGGATAAACACCGTGAAATTTCTTTAATTACATATGGGTCATCCATGACCCACAACAACTGGGTTGTGGAATTCAAATTACGTCATTTATTTGTTTGTTTACAAAGATTGTCTTTCAAAAAGAGGTCCATGGGAAGGTTCTATGGTGTTTGAGGATTACATGAAGTCTCGATCAATAACTCTTAATAGTTTTAGAGATATGAACACTTTTGTGAGGCTCTGGGTTGTCAACTATCTTATCTTTTATGTTACCAAGCCCTGAGACTTTCACTGTGAGTTTGGGATCTTTATCGTGCGCATGCGTGCACTTGTGTAGAATATAGTCAATTTTTGTAAAGATTTTAGTCAAGCAGTATGTAAGAAATGTTAAGTCCTTTGTACTGGAAACTTGCATTCTCCCAGTAAGGTAATACGTCATTGTACTACGTTGCAAGCCCCTGGTGCAAATGTTTGGGTTAGTGCTTTTGTGAACAAGAAACAATTGACAAGTGGCTCTATCCCATCTCCCCCCTTTCCCTGTCGCGATATAACCTTCGTGGTTGAAAACGACGTCAAACACCAAATAAAGAAAGAAAGAACATGGGGGTTTTGGACACCGAGGAGAGTCTGCACAAAGTTGACTGGAAAATAAATTTCTTGACGAACATGGGAATTGAACCCACACCGATAGCGACAACTGGTTTTGAAGCCAGCACCGCTACCGACTGAGCTATGTTCCGAGTGGGGGTGTGGGTGCGGGGAAAGTCCACTGTGTACATGTCACTTCTTTCTTATAGATTACCTGACCTGAAAATGCTGATCATGCTGGGGCAGGAAAAGTTCAGAGGAGCATTTAAGTTTGACAACATTTTGAATGCAGCTGGTCCTTCTGAGGTCAAAGCCATTTTTGACATCCAGGACATGGTACAGTTTGACGATCCAATCAACATACAGTTTACTTCTGTAAGTATTTGACTCGTGACTGAAAATGGGGCAGTAGTAAAGTAAATGGTAACATGATTGAATAATTAATCATTTAAATCAGAAAAATGTTAATCCCCAAAGCAGGGCTGAAGAAACTCAAGTACTTTAATATTTGACCATTAGGAATATTTGTAGAGAATAGTTGTGGGGTTCGCTCACTGTACCAGTAATTAGAAAGAGGGAAGATACCTGATCAAAATAATTGCTGACACCAAAGTAACATATGTGAATGAAAATTGATGAGGTTTTTTTTTGTGTATGGCTGAGACATTAGGTTTGGATTTTGGGCAGATTCATTGTGAAGTCAATGAGTCATTTTTCAGAGCTGTGGGTCAGTTTTTAGATATATGTACTTGTATCATGAATGGACTCAGTTTGTAGTTACAATGCCCCACCCCCACCCCCTTCCCAGTTCCCAATTTGAGACCACCATGTTTAAATTGAATGTCTTAAAAGTGGGGTATCAGCAATATACCCACTTCGTAGATAGTCAATTGATTCTTTATTACTCTTACTCTGTAGTAAGCGAATGCATGTACTTTCCAAAACAGCAGTGTAAGCAGGATCATTGTCAAAAAGTTAGCCTGGGCATGAAAACAAAACATCCAAAACTGGCTTTAATCATATTAGGGTTGACTGTTCTTAGTGTGACAGGGTGACGCAGTAGTTTCCCTCCACAGCGGTTACGTTAGTTCAAGTTGTTCATTTTGTACAGGGTACAACGGGCTTCCCCAAAGGAGCCAGCCTGTCTCACCACAACATAGTCAACAACAGTTACTTTGTTGGCCAGCGCCTGGATTATCACAACAGGGTGAGGATCACAATCATTACACACTCGCACTCTCTCACACATACCACAACAATAACAGAACACAACACAAAAAATACACCCAGAGGCGCACATTTACTCGCAGTCCCACATGCACGCATGTGTGTGCACATAACACAGCGACAGATGACAACAAACAACTAACACAGGCATACTTAGACATACACACAAGTAAGAACCACATGTGCACACGCAAATAAGCACTACACACGCATTCTCTCGCCCAAAGTTTTCTGTACAATGTGTAAGTGTGTATGTGTGTGACTCTATGTGCTTGAAAGCAGGTGTGTGTGTGTGTTCCTACAATTTCAAAAACGTTAGGTGAAAGACTAACTGGGTGGCCGAGTGGTAACGCACTTGCGCTCGGAAGCGAGAGGTTGCGAGTTCGACCCTGGGTCAGGGCGTTAGCAATTTTCTCCCCCCTTTCCTAACCTAGGTGGTGGGCTCAAGTGCTAGTCTTTCAGATGAGACGAAAAACCGAGGTCCCTTTGTGTACACTACATTGGGGTGTGCACGTTAAAGATCCCACGATTGACAAAAGGGTCTTTCCTGGCAAAATTGTATAGGCATAGATAAAAATGTCCACCAAAATACCCGTGTGACTTGGAATAATAGGCCGTGAAAAGTAGGATATGCGCCGAAATGGCTGCGATCTGCTGGCCGATGTGAATGCGTGATGTATTGTGTAAAAAAATTCCATCTCACACGGCATAAATAAATCCCTGCGCCTTGAATATGTGCGCGATATAAATTGCATAAAAAATATTAAAAAATAAAAATAAATCCCTGCGCTTAGAACTGTACCCACGGAATACGCGCGATATAAGCCTCATATTGATTGATTGAAGATTGGTTATAGACTTATACACATTTGCATCTGAAGCATTGTTCCAAACAAAAACACCTGTCATTTTAAATTTAAGCATTGACCACAGAGTGTTTGTCTAGGTGGCCCGCATCTGCTGTCCTGTGCCGTTGTACCACTGTTTTGGAATGGTGCTGGGATGCCTGCAAGTTCCGTGCCATGGTGCAACTATGGTCTTTCCATCCAAAGCCTTTGATGCTGGCGTGGCGTTGCAAGCTGTCGAGGCAGAAAAGTGGGTACTGTTGACACTGTGGAACTCACTTTTTACGACAAAGCCCCCCTGCCCTACTCCACCCCACCAAGACTGTACTTTTCCAGATGTCCTGTTTATAACATTTATAAATTTACCTCCATTTTCAGATTCCCTCACTTTTAAGACCTGATTCTGTCAGATTTTTTTAGGTCTTAAAATGGGGGTTTCACTGTAGTGACAGATCTAGCATGTTAATTATGACTTTTGCTTTTGCTTTAAGTATGCATGTATTAATTTCTGAAAAGAGAAGTTTAATCTTAAAAAGAAAATAGCTCACAAGAAATGTCTGTCCTAAAAAAGGTTTTCTGTAAGATGTACAGCTCTTTGGTTGGTCCAATGGTGGGCTGACTGATAAGATTGTAACTAGTGATGTTGTGTAAGTGTGTATGTGAGTGTCACTGTATGCTTCAAAGCAGGTTTGTGTGTGTCTACATTTTCGGAAATGTTTGTTATAACATTTTGCATCTGAAGCATTTTGTAGCGATACATCTCTCGTTGATCATGATTCTACAGCAGATGAAATATATCAAACTCTCAGACTTCTGCTTTTTGGAATAGACACATTAACTGTCAATTTTTTATGGGCTGCAGAGAGTTTCTTTTCCTTGGAATAAAAAGAGGGCAAACCAACATGACAAAATAGGCCAATCATTATTGAGTGGCGTTTTTGCATTTGCTCGCTGACTACGTGGTGTACATCTCTCACGGGTTTATTTTCCCTTTTGGTTTCCAAGGAAAAGCAACTCTTTGCAGGCCATAAAAACTTGACAGAGATTTTCAAACTTCTTTTATTGTCTGATTTGTATGATTCCACCAAATTTGCATTTTGAAACGCTGTTGTTGTTACTCTGGTAACAGATGTACTGCTTTGTACGGAGTGCCCACGATGTTCATTGACATGCTAAACCATGAGACCCTCACCAAAGTTGACCTGTCGACCTTGTACACTGGGATCATGGCCGGGTCACCGTGTCCTATTGAGGTCATGCGCAAGGTCATTGAGAAAATGCACATGAAAGAAGTGACAGTAAGTGATGAAATATCAAACTCTCAGACTTCTGCTTTGTGGAATTGTTTGATTTGTGCAGGACCAGATATATAGTGTGGAACCCCCCTTTTAAGACCCCCCAATTTAAGACTTCCTCTCTTTTAAGACCTTGTTTTTTTAGACTTTCTATTCATAACCTCTATAATTGTAATCTACCCTTTTTTCAAGACTCCCTCCTTTTTAAGACCTGATTTTTTCAGATTTTGGAGGTCTTCAAAGGGGGGTTCCGCTGTACTACATGTAGTTCTCAAAAGAGTGTCACTCTGTCAACTAGTGTCTCAATTTGTGTCTCGGCATAGCATGATTTGTGTTCAAGCTTTTACATGCATTATTCTTTCTTTCATTGTCACTTTGTGATTATAGGTACATACCTATTTTTGTACAATGTGAGAGGGGATGATTAATAAGTGCAGTATTCTTTCTCTCATTGTCACTGTTCAGTGTTTGTGTAATTATAGGTACATACCTATTTTTTTTACATTGCGAGAAGGGGTGATTAAAAGTGTCCACGAAAGAGAGAAAATGAAAGTTTTACGCCCTCACGGCAAAGCCATTAGGGGCATGTTACACGGGAAAACCCGGCTTTGTATGAAAATAAAAAATAAAAATGCAGGGGGGGGGGGGGGGGGGGGATGTGGACAGCTAGCTGCCGGCTGCTAGAGGAAACCTGAAGTGGGCTAGGGACCGGGTTGGGTCGTCTTGGGTCAGTGCTGAAATGGTTACTTTATTGGCTGTTGGCCGAACGGACACCCGGGCTTCATATTTTTGCATGCATGTATTCGTGTTTCCAAGGCCTGAGGCTTTCGCTGTGACCCTGGGATCTTTATCGTGCGCATGCGTGCACACGGGGGTGTTCGGACACCGAGGAGAGTCTGCACCGCAAAGTTGACTCTGGGATACACATCCCGCGCCGAACTTGGGGTTGAACCCACGCTGATAGTAACAACCGGTTTTAAAGCCAGCGCCTCTACCGACTGGGCAAACCCCCCCCCCCCCCCAATTGGTTGGGGTTAAGAAGTTCCATGGAGGGCGGGGGGTATGGAGTAACACATAGTGTTTTGCTCAGAACATTCCCACCCAAACAGAGCCGCGCTAGGGGTGCGCATTACCGTGAAGCTGGCAGTCAGTGCTACCAAATGTCGTCTGCGTCTACCACTCGGTTGTGACCTAATGTGGGTCTATGTAAGCAGATGCCAGCGCAAGCAATCTGATGCAGAGTCAGGAGGCGGTTTGGTACAAGAGAACCTTAGAGGCCACAGCCTCGGCCGTCTAAGGGATCTGTGTGTCTGGAGGCACATTTGGTTTCTGAGGTTCAAGCGGAGCTGTTGCCTCTGCTCCCAAGTTCCCGTGTCTGGAGGCGTTTTTGGTATGGAAGCAAACCTGTAGGTTGGGGCCTCTGCCTTTCAGGATGCCAGGACTACAAAATGTGTGTCTTGGGACACATTTAGCTTAAGATTCCAGAAGTGGATCTGTGCTGTGCTGGGTCTGCTGCAAGCACACTAGAACCAGCTCGCAACAGTTGAGGTGAACAGATTGGTGACCAAGACCATCATCGGTTTCTCTCCGAGTGATGGGTGTGGGCGGAGAAAGTCTCCCAGACTGAGAGCATTCTCCCTTCTGTAGCGGATGAGACTAGACATCTCTTCCTTGAGAGTATCACAACCTTCAAACACGTGTGTGAGGTGTCCAGTCTTGCCACACTGACAGACTACCTTGTCACAGTAGATGCGGCTGCTGACCGTGCGCAAGCGACGCAACAGGCTCATGGGTCTCGGGGGGAGTGGGAGGTGGTGCCCTTTCCTATTGTAGGGGAGGTGTATCCATCCTCTCTCTTCACATGTTTGTGACAGTGTCTGCTCTCTTTTTAGCTTGGATAGCAGCAGTTTGGCTTAATAAGTGTCCACAGATGATATAAATTATTTAAGTGTATTTCCCGTACATCTACTACACCACCAAGTCTGATACATGCATAGATGTATGTCTCTGATGCACCCAGCAATGTTTGCAGAACCTGTTGAGTTGCTGAGATACAGTTAAGTGTGTGTGTGTGAATTTGTTCGTTGTTAATTTTATGCTTTTATTTGTGTATTTTGGTTGCTTTTTGTTTTCTTCCTCCTTCTTTTTTCCTTTCACAAAATGTAATCCTTTTATCGTTATCCGACAAACGTTGTATTCGTCTGCCAAATCAGATATTATATTTATTTTAAGAGCACGCTCATTAGCGTAGCTTGTTGTACTCCATTTGTTTATATATGCGGCATTGTTATCCCAGTGAAGCTGGAGGTATCCCACGAACGCTATACTGTAATCGACTTGAGAAATGTTCATGCCGATAATACATGATAAAGAAGGATTCTTAGTGACCTAACTAAGGCTACAGTTGGGGATGGAAGTTCACCAAAAATTGGGAACATACTAACTAAAATACGGTGGGTGCCGACCAATTCTTCGATTTTGATCCATCGCCACCCAGGGCCGCTTTGTTGGGGTAGAATTTCCGAGACTACGGCAATATGCTGACGACGTCAAGATGCTTTGACGTCAATGCAGCATGACGTCATCCTCTCTCTTGCGACTTTCTCTGGCGCGCCGTGGCTTGTGTGTGTTTGCATACATGTTTGAGTGCACGTGTGTGTGTGTGTGTGTGTGTGTGTGTGTGTGTGTGTGTGTGTGTAAGGGTGTTTTAGTGTGTTTGTCTGTCTATGTGAGTGTGTTTTGTTACCTTGTTGGCATGAGTGGTGCGCGCATGTGTGTGTGTATGTGAGTGTGTGTATAAGATAGAGAGATAGAGAGAGAGAGAGTGTGTGTGTGTGTGTGTGTGTGTGTGTGTTTTTATGTAAGGGTGTATGGTGTATGTGTTTGACTATGTGCATGTGAGGTTGTGCTTGGTGTTCATGAATGTTGCGTGTGTGTGTATGTGTCTCTGTGTGTGTGTATGTGTGTACACGCGTGGTCTCTATCACGGTGTCACTATTTCTTTCTTTTAGTATATTAATTTGTGTCTAAAGTGCATTCTCTCTCTCTCTCGGAGCCTATGTTGCCTTTCTGAAAGGGGTGTGTATGTGTTTGTGTGCATGCATCTGTGTGTGTGTGTTTGTTTGTATGTGTGTAGGTGTGTGTGAGTGTGTATGTGTGAGTGAGAGAGAGAGAGAGAGAGAGAGAGAGAGAGAGAGAGAGACGGAGAGAGACGGAGAGAGAGAGAGAGAGCGAGAGAGAGAGAGAGAGGCGATTTGACCTCCACTGCGGTGCCTTGGCATTGCACGTCTACTTAATTTGTAATTATCTGAATAAAAACTGTTTAAACCACGTGTTTTGTTTTCTTATAGGTGTGTTATGGCTCTACAGAAACCAGCCCAGTGACTTTTCAGAGTCTGCGAGACAGCACAGTAGAAAAGCGAGTATCCACTGTGGGGCTCGTTGCAGATCATGTGGAGGTTTGTGTTATATAATACCCCCCGCGGGTTAGGGGGAGTCCCATATTGGTTGGGACGAGAAAGAATTTACCTGATGCTCCCCAGCATGTCGTAAGAGGCGACTAACGGATTCTGTTTCTCCTTTTACCCTTGTTAAGTGTTTCTTGTATAGAATATAGTCAATTTTTGTAAAGATTTTAGTCAAGCAGTATGTAAGAAATGTTAAGTCCTTTGTACTGGAAACTTGCATTCTCCCAGTAAGGTAATAATATTGTACTACGTTGCAAGCCCCTGGAGCAAATTTTTGATTAGTGCTTTTGTGAACAAGAAACAATTGACAAGTGGCTCTATCCCATCTTCCCCCTTCCCCCGTCGCGATATAACCTTCGTGGTTGAAAACGACGTTAAACACCAAATAAAGAAAGAAAGAAAGATGTTATATAATGGAACCCCCCTTTAAAGATCTCAACAATCTGAGAAGATCAAGTCTTACTGAGGAGGGAGTCTTATAATGGGGGTAAATGTTCAGTTGTAAGCATAAAAATCTGATAAATGAGGATCTTATGGGGAGTGAGTCTTAAATCGGGTGGTCTTGAAAAGGGGTTCCAGTGTACACATGTACAGGGACTGTCAGTGTTCTCTTTTGTTTTTGTGTATCTCCCTTAGAGCTAAGCCAGCCAGACATTTATCTCCTGGTGGGGTCACCCAAGCAGGACAGGTCGAACGATAGAGGTCGGACTACCACTGATTCACTCGGGGGTTGGACACAGGGCTTACTCTCATGCTAGAGAGTGTAATGGGCAGCTGTCGTTAGAGAGACCGAGAGAGAGGGAGACGAAGAGAGAGACTATTTGCATATGTGTGTGTGTGTGTCCAGTTACGCTTGCATGTGGGCATGTTTTTGTGTAATACATGTATTTGTGTGTTTCAGGGCAAAGTTGTAGATGAGAACGGAAGGATTGTTGCTGTGGGAGTGACCGGTGAACTATGTACCCGCGGCTACACCACTATGCTGGGGTACTGGGGAGATACGGAGAAAACAGCCGAGTGCATCAAACAGGACAGATGGTTCTTTACAGGGTATGCCTTCAAGATGTTACCATACAGTAGAACCTCTCTTTTGAGACCCTCCATTATGCGGCTGCCTGTAATATAAGACTTTATTTGCTCAGATGTTTTCTTCATAGTGTCACTAAATTTACCTTCATCATAAACCTCCCTCCCTCTAAAGACAGAAGTTTCACAGGTTGTGGGTCTTAAAACAGAGGTACCACGTACTTTATTATAAAACTTGCATTGTTTTGTAAACATACATGTACTAATCAAATATCAGAAGTTGTGATGTACTAATCATCGTTATAAATGCAGCAGAGAGATGGTTTCTGCCATACATCATGTATTTGTTTGATGTCGAAATAGCAGCTAGAATACACTAACAAAGAGGCTAAAGACACTTTTTGCTATAAGTTACAACTGTTTTTTCTTTCTATTTTCCCTTGGCATATGCCGCCCCTGTAATGTAAATGGGTTTTGTCCATCCCCTATAGTCACTCCTTCAAATGTATTATTTATTCTAACTATTAAATTTACCACTTAACTAAGGTTTGTTGAAAGCTGAATCTTTGTACTGGAATGATAACAGTTATGTGTGTGTGTGTGTGTGTGTGTGTGTGTGTGTGTGTGTGTGTGTGTGTGTGTGTGTTTTGCATGTGTGTGAGTGTGTGTGTGTGTGAGTGTGTGTGTGTGTTATGCGTAAACCTGTGTACGTGTGTGTGTGTGTGTGCGTGCATGCTTGTGAATCTAGGCTCAATAGATATGTAGTTGCTTCATAGTCCTTAGCAGCATATGTATAGCTCTAGTAGCATTAGCGCTAGTCAGAATTGTCTTCAGAGACCAGGCAGTCATGGAGCAGGAGGGATACTGTCGAATCGTGGGTCGTCTCAAGGACATGATCATCAGAGGTGGTGAGAATGTCTACCCCACAGAGATAGAACAGGTGCTCTACCTTCACCCCAAGGTCAAGGATGTTCAGGTAAGTGTTCTACCAGTAAGATGCGATAGGTAGGGAGGCCCACCGCTGCGAGCTCAAAGCGACTGTTGCCGCATCATATTTTTGCTACTTTTGTTCGCCTCTTACTCTGTTGTTATTTGTAATAAAACAACCAAATTACAAGATTTTCTTCAATGGTGTTGTTTCTTACTGTGTGTGGATTTTGTGGTATGTACATCATTCCAAAGCGGAGATATTTGTGCTTGAAAACGGCTCATCGCACAGCGACAGCGGTAGCGGCGCGCGCTGTGCAGGAAAATTGTCAGCTCGCGCCGCGGGGTGTTGGAACGGTCTACAAACTGTGTATAATTTGCCTATTTTTAGATGGGTCGCCCAACAAGACTATTCAAATACATCCAATGAAATTTGGTGTACCTTAAGTTCATAGGTCAAGGCTGCTTTTGGCAACCGGTAGGCCAATGAAAAGACCGTTTACGTACACAACAGCGACGTCACAGCTTTGGAAAATCGCAAACACGTGTCTTGCCTCAGTCAGTTCTTTGTCTGTTCTCACCGGTTTACACGTCGAAGAAAGTATCATCATCAGTCCTTGTGCCAAGTTTTGAAAGTTTTCGTCAGTTATTTAACCAAGGCGAGCGATTCGAAGTGAGGATAATGTGAATCGTGTGACTGAAAACAACGAAGCTCCACGCTAGCTGCATCGTCGCCAGCACGCGGAAATTTTCTCAATGGACGGTCGAGTCTATTTTCCGTGGGGGGACACAGACTGGGTAAGTCCTTTTGTAGTTTTTGTTTACGTGTTATTCGCATTCGGATAAAGACCTAGATGTGTTGCGTTATTTTACTTACATGTTGTTTTGAGGTAATTCATTGAAACATTCGTAAAAGAAAGTCTAAAGCATCCTAAGTTGACCGGTTGCTCGGACCTGACTCCCCCCTTTTTCGGGTCAGTCAAGTGTCGGAACAAGTCAACAACGGCCGCTTTCTTTCCCAGCGATTTGTTTGCCCATCTTATTTGTCTTGAAATGTTCCTCCACGTCGTCTTAATACTTTGTTGCGATCAAACTAAAGTAACTTTCTGTCCCCTCTCTTGATTTAATCATCCTTAACTTTCGTCAAGACTTGACGGTTTGAGGTTGAACAGCTCCGTCAGTCCGTGACTGTCCCTCGCTCGCGACTCCAAATGACATGACACATATGACTTTTTGAAGCGACATTTAACTTGTTTTCAAACAGCATAGAAACGTAATATCCTTTATCGATTCTCTTCACGGTATTTTAATTTCCATGTGAGTTCGAAATGGATTTGATGATGAAATAAATTCAAAAACAAAGGGAAAGCAACCTTCCAATTTTTTTTTTCAGTTTGAAGGTTTTTTTCTTCTTATTTTTCTTTTTTTCTCTGTGTTCTGCCCAGCACGCAGGTTTCTTGATGTGAGTTTTTTTTTTAATTTGCCAAGCACATCATCTGTTGGGCTTTTAATAATAAAAAATTCAAGCATCCGTCTACAACGTATCATCATTCATCCTTCAACATTTACACAATACTGAAATATCTCAACGCTAATTCATATATCCTAACATCACATTTATATCAATAGGCCTTCCATATCTATACTTACTGATACACATTTTTGAAATGAGCAAAATATGATTAATAATTTTGTTTATGGGGGTTTGCACTTCTGGAGAATAACCAAACAATACATCTTTTTCTGTTAATATAATATTTTCTCCCGTATTAACAAATATACATCTAACATTTTCCCAAAACAATTTCATTTTGCTACAAATGTTATATTTGTGGGACCAAAATTTTACAGAGCAGGGTTCACTGGCTTTGGATTGTGTTAATATCGCACAAAATTTCTTCGGGGAAGGGTTATTTAGCATGACCTGAAAACAGGTCGCAGGAGGCTCGTCATCCGCGTCTTCTTTAATTGTGTTGTCTCGTAGTGCTCGCGTGCAGAGGGCCATGTGCAAAGTGTTGTACTCAAACAGCCTTGTGGCACTATATTTTGAGGTTGATTCATTTGTTTTAGAACATTTTTTAAGTGATCTTTTTTTTGTTTTTATTGTAGGTGTTCATCGTCCCAGAGATTCCGGTAGGACAACCATTTGCTCCTGCTTCAGGAGGCAGTCTGCTGCAGGGAAAGCTACGCAAGGAGAGTGGACCACATCAACGTTCACCATCATCTACATCCGGATCCTTGTCACTGACTAATGGAGACTTCATGAGTTTGCTGTGGTCTTCTCGGAAACTGGAGGAGATTGGTGGCGTGCAGTTTGGTGAGGAGCTGTCTCGCAAACATTATGAAATTATGTGTCGATGGATTTTGGAATACACAGATGTGGGAACACGCACACCTAGTGCAGTTCTTGCAAAAAGTCAAAGACTTGAGTGCAAATTCAAAGCTGCACTGAAGCAGTACAACAGACGCCCAACCACATCCAACCATGAGCGCCTTTATGCTTTTCTTTCTTCGCCTCTTCAGTGGCAACAGGAATCCGCATCCTATGCCGATCAAGACGTCAACCAAACTACTGTTCCTTGTCAGCGTCCTGATGCCCCTCCCTCCTTCCCTCCCCCTACTACCACATCTCTCCCAGCGACACTTCCTTCATCCCTTCCTTCCACTCAGCTGCTATCTTCAGTTGAGACCAGCAAGCTAGCATCTCCTGTAAAATTACGACAAGGTAAAACACTCTTTTCCCCTGATCTGGTCCACTGCAATGCAGAAAAGGAGAAACTGGCAAAAGAACTGCATCTGGTTTCTACTCAGGCTGCGAAATTGAGGGAGCGATCCACAAAACTAGCCACGGTTGTAACAGCAGGGATGAAAGGCCTGATAAAGGAAAATGCATCGTTACGACGAAACAACGCACAGGTTCGAGATAGCAAAGAAGCCTTGCAGCTGCGCTACAAGGAATTGAGAAAATCTTCAATACCGAGAGCTCTCCATGACAAAGTTTTGAAGGAGATCTCTACATCAAACCAAGAGCTCAAGCAGAATGAAAATCAACACTGCAGAAGAAGGTCAACCGTCTGCGGATGCATTCAGCTAGGAAGGACGTCACACTGGAAAACCATAGAGTGGCAGCTGCTGTTGCATTGAATGAGCTTCGCCTAGACAAGGATGCAAGTGACTCATATCACAGCGAGGTGAAACAGCTCCTTCAACAAGAAGTGGAAAGTGGGAAGAAGACAGCAGTGGAGCTTCAGCAAGAACTTGAGGAGATGAAAACATTAGAAACAAAGAGCAGTGGCATGTACAGCACAAGAGTGCGTCTCATGTATTATGACCTCCTAGCCAAGGGGGTGTCCTGCAACACAGTGCACAGTGTCGTCAAGAGCGTTCTCACTCACGCCACCTCCCTTGACACCGACGCCCTCGCCTTGCCTTCTCGTTCCACTGCCCAGCGGATGGTGCTTGAGGCAGGGGAGCTGGTAAAAGTGAGGACCAGCTATGAACTTTTGAGCAACAAGGGGCATCTTGGACACCACTCAGACGGAACAACGAAATCTCTCATACACTGGGGAATGCATGTGCTAAAGCTTGACTGCGAAGACAGTACAAAGACGTTCAATTTAACAGTGTCTCCGGTGCCGTCTGGTAAGGCTGCAGATACTGTGCACCAACTCAAGGACCAGATGAAGGAGCTGGAGCAGATTGCACGAGACATGGGCCTTGACCCTGGCAATTCCTTTCATCTCGACAGGATTGTCACCCGCATGTCTGACCGCGCGAACAACGAACGCGCTGTCACCAGGCTTTTGCGGGAGGAGAAGGATGCTCTGATGCGACAAGATCCCGTCTGGGAAAACATGTCCGAAGAGGAAAAGGCTGAGAAACTTAGGATCTATGATTTTACATGTGCGTCACACAAAATCGACAACATGTCAAATGCAATGACCACAGCAGCAGCTGATTTTCTTTTGCCTCAGACGAATGGAGGTGATCAGCGCAAAGCACTGCAAGGCGCAAAAAAACAGATCTAAGAACTCAACAAACTGATCTGCCAGCAGTCCAGAAAGGAGTACGGCAAAGAAAGAGTTCATAATCTTTTGCTTGGACAGAGATCCTACAACGTATAAGGCAACAGCTGCGCATCTCCTCCAGCCAGTGGTGGGGAACCGCTATATTGTTTTCTTGCTGAACGCCATTCCGACCTTGATGTCCAAAGAGATCGTGATGATCTACCTGGAGGCGCTCAAGGACAGCAAAGAAAGTGTGGCAACGCTGAACCGCCTGGAACTCTCAGTCTGGCAGGGATTTTTGAGCTCAGACACTGAAGCAGAACTCTGTGCTTTTTCCCTCATGTTTTTTTTTGTTTGCCAGCCACTGTTGTCAAGGGGGAAAACAGCAAAGAGTCCCCTCGACATGAACTTTTTCTACCTGACAGCAGTGCGCCGCCTAGCTGCCTTTGAGGAAGACAGCAGTCCACTTCTAGTGGAAGATCCGGAAATCTGGGGGGGTGCAGTTCAAGAAACCGAGCCATTCCGACCCTACATCCCACAGATTCAGCTGCTGGCTTCACGTGATGGCTTCAAGGAAAAGGTAATCCTCCATTTCATTTTACAAGTGCATGACCAGTGCACGCCATGTGAACTGTAGTGTAATAAAGATAGTTACTTAGTAAGTTAGTAAGCACGTAAATATTAACATTCAGTCATTCTTTTAATGATTAAGCACGTAAATATTATTAACATTCAGTCATTCTTTTAATGATTATTACTAACTTAGCTGTGCATTGCTGTCAGGAGTTATTGCTGTCAGGAAGTAGGTCAGTTAGGCCTAAAAAAAAAATAGGTGTGGTTACGGTAACCCGACCTACCCTATTTTTAGGGGCCGATCCTATAACTTTTTATTACATTTGTCAAAACAAAAA
This sequence comes from Littorina saxatilis, assembly GCF_037325665.1. Lineage (NCBI taxonomy): Eukaryota > Metazoa > Mollusca > Gastropoda > Littorinimorpha > Littorinidae > Littorina > Littorina saxatilis. The sequence goes on along the minus strand of NC_090250.1, from coordinate 26,680,016 downwards.
AAACAAGAGGCGAAGCCTTCAAGGCTCACGTAAGAAATAGACAAACAGTAACACAAACTCAATCACTCCGTCACACATACACACCCACACACACAGTAAGCTTAGGTGACGACTGTGCAAGAAAGAGAGACACTAGATCTAGATCTGTCTGTGTCTGCATGTAGCCTACTTACAGGGACACGACTGCCAAATAGTCTCGGCCCGCTCAAAATAACACTGACCGAGACCACACACACCACGCGAGAGAGAAAGACTACAGGGAGGCATGCCGTCATGATGCATTAATTGACGTCAAACACATTTGACCGTGACGTAATCTTATGCGAGCTTTATCCATAGTCTTGGATAACCACTCACACATAGACTCGGAAATGTTAAAGTTTCTACCACAGACATACACACACACGCACACACGCACACACGCACAGACAGACAAAGTTACGATCGCATAGGCTACACTTACGTGAGCCAAAAAACCGAGTGCAAAAAACGCAATGAAAGCGAAAGCGCCCGTGTCGCACACTTATTTCCCTGTCAAGTACCGTACTTTCCGGGTCATAAGGCGCGACTTTTTTCCTCGAGTTCGACCCCTGCGTCTTGTATAACGAAGCCCTAATCCGTGTATGAAATACAAAAAAATCAAAGAGACCGCTTGAGCACCAGTCAAACAACTTGTGATAATGCATGTTTCAGCTACTAGGTACTGCCCTGCCTTTGATCTGGCGGCACACACAGATTTCCACTCTGTTAAACTCGGTCACTGACCGGTCACTGACCCCGATGCAGGAAGTGTTTCCTCTCTCAGATATGACAGGGGAACCACCTCTCATGGCAAAAACTGGGTCATTGACCCCTGGGAAGAAGGTCGTGTCTTTTAACAAGGCCACCCAGCTATCACAATGCCTTTGGTCACTGACCGGTCACTGACCCCGATGCAGGAAGTGTTTCCTCTCTCAGATATGACAGGGGAACCACCTCTCATGGCAAAAACTGGGTCATTTTGGTGCGCCCTATTGGCCCCCTGCGTCCAATGGGTGACTGGATTACAATTTTTTTTTTTTAAAGAAGGGGGTGCGTCTTAGATAACAAAGCGCCTTGTCACCCGGAAAGTACGGTAGGTTTAATTTGTACACATTAGAAAAAAAAGTTAAAAAAAAAAAAAAGTGATTGCCTACCTACCTACCCTATTTTTTTTTGGCTATGTTACCGTAACCACAACCATTTTTTTTTTTTGCCTTATAACTTATAATTTTAACTTAAATAGATTTTCAGTTTGCTTGCTTTTTTTTTACTCTGCTGTCCTGTGATTGTTTCAGGTGTGCACAATCCTGAGCAAAATGGCTGCAGCTGGAAAGGTCAAATTGATGTCTCACGCCACGGAACATCTTCCAGGAGGGATATACCATCAGCCATCACCTGGCGCTGTTGCTGCTGGCTACCTCCTGGGTTCTGCTACGAACGACATAGTTGAGAGTGGGTTTGGCCTCCTGGACCGTCAACAGGCGATGTGCCCAACAAGGAAGTTGTACTCTCGTCTGTCCTCGAGTGGTTCCAGGTCTGCTGTTTTCTCCATTTCTTGGATGGGTGTACTTTTCATGGCACCGAGGATGATCCTTAGCCCCATGTTCTGGACTTTGTCCAGCTTTCCTTTGTTGGTTTTGGAGGCAGTGGTCCATGTTGAGGAGGCGTATTCCATGACCGGTCTGACAGCGCCTGTGTAGACCCGTTTCAGAATGCCAGAGTTTGCGCCCCACTGGGTTCCTGCCAATTTCTTCATGAGCGAGAGCTTCTTCATCGCTCTTCCTTCTGTCGCTTCAATCTGCGGCTTCCACGTCAGACGTGTGTCCAGGGTGACTCCCAGAAACGTTGGCGTGTCGACCTGTGGGACTGCTTGGTCTTTCAGTTTCAGCAGGACCTTTTCCTTGGAGGTGGAGAGTGAGAAGAGAGTGCTGACCGTCTTGGTAGTGTTCAGCTGTAATGCCCAGTGTTCTGACCAGCTGGACACGCTATTGATGGTGTTCTGGATACGGTGTGTTGCTGTGGAGGTGTGTTCTTCTGCACACCAGACTGCAAAGTCATCCGCATGCAGGGTGTTCAAGACATGTTTTGGCACCGTTGTTGTGATGTCATTTATGTAGACGAGGAAGAGGGTAGGGGAGATCACTCCGCCTTGTGGGACACCCTCTCTCAGCTTCACGAGGTTGCTGGTCGTCCCGTCTACCATCACTCTTGCTGTTCTATTGAAGAGGAAATTACTCAGCCACTTGAACATCTTGCCATGGACGCCCGCATGCAAAAGCTTCAGTAGCAGCCCTTCCTTCCAGACTGTGTCGAAGGCCCGGGACAGATCAAAGAACACTGCCAGGACCTTCTTTTTCTCTTGGAAGGCATCTTCAATCTCCTGCGTCAAGAGGGCAAGCTGGTCTTCGGTGCTGCGATGTTGCCGGTAGCCTGTTTGGGTGGGTGCAAGGAAAGATCTGGACTCAAGAAGCGACAACAGTCTCTTGTTCACGATCCTTTCCAGAAGCTTTCCAACGCAACTGAGTAGGCTGATGGGTCGATAGCTGGATGGGTCACGCTTATCCTTTCCTTTCTTCGGGATGGGTCTTATAAGGGCGACTTTCCAACTCGTAGGCACAGTGCCTGTCGACCAGCTCTGGTTGTAGATGGACAGAAGGAATCGCTTTGCACCAGGGCCGAGGTGCTTCAACATGTCGTTGGAGATGCCATCAGGGCCTGGGGCCTTCTTCTGCTTCAGCTTTCTCAGTGCTTCTTCCAGCTCACGGAGGATCAGACGTTCGGTCATGCATGGGTCCAAATCAGTACTTGCTGTGTTGTGAAGTGCAGCTCGAGTCTGGCTTCTGACATCCTTCAGTCTGTCAGCAGGGACCGTCACTGTACTATCTGCCTCAAAAGCTTTGGCGAAGACATTTGCGGCTGTTTTGCCTGTGACATCTCCGGTGTTAGTGTGGAGGGTGACCTTCCTCCTCCCAGAGTTGTCCTCGTTCAGTGTCTTGGTCAGCTGCCATAGCTTTTGAGTGTCTTTCTCCATGTTTAAGGAGGCCGTTTTCTCTCTCCAGCTGTTCTGGGTTTGACGCTGCTTTTCTTTGTCAAAGTCTGTCCTTATCTGCGAGTGTCGCGCCACATTTTCAGGTGTGGGGTCCTTCTCCATGTTTTCTCTCGCTTCGCTCAGCTTCTTGTGCAACTCTTCCAGGGCGTTGTTCCAGTACGGTTTGTAGTCACGCCGCCTGCCTCTTGGAATGGACTTTTTCGCTGCCTGGAGTATGGCGGAGTTGAACATGGAGGCGTTCCTGTCGACACTGTGCCTATCGAAGGTGATGGACTTTGTGTAGAGGTCAGTGAGTTGGCTGAAGAGCATCCAGTTGGCTTTCTTGTAGTTCCAACTGGGCGGCAGTTTCCCTGTGTTGGGGATGACCTGCTTGGCAATGGTCAGGATTGTGGGTCTGTGGTCGCTGCCTCCAAGTTGCTCGCTGACCTCTCTCTTCGTGATCTTGTGCACGTTGTCAGTGGCTATGGCAAGATCAGGTGTGCTGGTCTTCTTCCACACTCTGGAATAGAAGGTTGGGGGATCATCAGGCTTGTTGACAAGAACCAGCTGGTTTTCGATGAGCCAGTCTTCCACTTCTTCGCCTTTTGCATCCAGACTTGGATAACCCCAGCTGGGGGAGTGGCTGTTGAAGTCGCCAACTACAATCCAGTCTTCAGTGCCAGGTCGAAGACAGTGAAGTTGCATCATCTTGTTGGGCGGACTGTAGAGGTTGCAAATGGTCAGGTTTCTTTCTGGGAGAATGAGCTTCACGGTGATGAATTCCATGTCAGCATCTTCTGATCTTTGCACCTCTATGGAAGACAGGTTTTTTTTTACCAGAGTTAGGACTCCACCTTTTGGTCTGTTTTCCCGGTCAAATCGATGTGTTTCATATCCTCTTACAGAGAATCTATGGGAGCTGTTGAGATGGGTCTCTTGGATGCAACATATGTCTATTTGTTGTAGCGAAACGTGACAAGCCAGTGGAATTTGTCAAGCAGCAGGATGCGGAGACCCGTGAGCTCATGGTCACCACAGCGCGGAAGTCAGCTCACCGCAAGCGACGAGAAGCAGGGACAACAGACCAGCAGCTTCTCAAACTGTGGCAAGCAGGGTCAGAGGAGAGAGACAGGCTCATCAGGCGTCGGACAGAGGGTCGCCAAAAGAAGCAGGCAAAAATGACAGCCCTGGGGGAGCAGATCCAGTCAGGCCAGCTGGTTCAGAACACTGCTACTGTCTGCACCTTGAAGACGAAGGACTTGCTCCTGCAACTGCAGATGTGGGGGCATATGAAAACTCTTGGTCTGCAAATTAACGGGAAGGAGCATCTGAAAGGTGCAACAGCCTTAAAAGTTGCAGAGAAGAGAGAGCGACTGAGATCCCTGATCGAAGGTAACCCAGGCATTTTGGCTGGACCCCTTCCCCTGGCCCTGGCCCAGTGTGATGATGCTCCTCCTTCCCCAACCAACAGTGTGCCCACTCCTGAAGATGATGCCCGGTCAAGCAGTGATGAGGATGTTCAGGACACAGAGACTTTTGCCAATGTACAAGAGGCTGGGCTAGCTAGCTTCAAGTTCGACAAGACCGGTGAAGTAGTTGTTGTTGCATTTGCAGGAGGAGTCTGGTACCCTGGAGTAGTTGATGCTGTTGTGTCGGCAGAATCAGCTGTCATTAACTATATGCACCCTTCTGCCCTCACTAGGGTCACTGTCCCCTTGCCCGACTCTGCTGAGTTTAGGTTCCCTACCAAAAAGGACAGCATGGAAACGGACTCGGCTAGTGTTTTTTTGCATGGGTTGACATTTGAACCAACATCTACAAGCTGCAGAACTTTCACCCTCTCCCACCCCATTTCCCTCATCAACACTCAGTACAAACAATTTGCAGCCTTGTACAACATTCCCCAGTACTAGTAGTTTTTGCTGTTGTTTTTCTTTCATGCGATTTTAGTCAAGTTATTTTGATGTCCAATATGGCAATAACCTGCTTGTTTGCCTTTAGTTTAGCTGTACATTTTGAGTATTTTTGATTTGACTTCAAGAAGGAAAGCAGTTAAGTGTGTATAGATGGAGTGACTCGCTTGTTTCCCCTTCTAATCCGGTAAACATAACTAGGCTTCATGACACCAAAAAAAAAATAAATAAATAAATAAAAATTTTAATTTGTTAACACGTTTTAACTCTTTTTTTTTTGGGTACACATCTTAATTTTGGTTACAAATATGTTTTATTGGCAAGTTCCCTTTTAGTTAAATTAAGATTTGTGGAAAATTGTTTTGTTTGAGTGACACGTACCCTCTCTGACTCTGCCTTTCGTCATGGTTGTCTGTGATGCAATCCGTTAACTGCTGTGTTTTTGTATTGTCTCACATACTGCTTAAAGGATGAATGAAATATGCCAGATACATTTTTATAATGATTGTTTTAGCAAAGAATCATCTCTTAAAGGAATTTAATTGATTTTTGCAATTTTTGCTCGTTTGTCGCATGTTGACGTGAAAGGACATTTTGCGATGTTAAAAATCTTAATATTATGCAACACTTTTTCAGAATCATGTTATCAATTTCAAAACATACGTCATTGCATAGCTTAGGTGATGACCTTTAATTTGATATATCATATGTACATAATCATTGGATTGGTTTAGCTTCAAGCTCAAAGTTCAGTTTTCATTTCTCATGTCATTTTAGTGTTACAGCCTCAAAAACAAAATCATCTATAAAGTATTCAAAACAAGTTTTTATTTTTTTATTTCTCATATTTTGTTGGTTACATGTCCTAAACATTAAAAAAAAACAATAATATCATTTCTATGTTGGATTCTTAAAAAACACCCTTTGCACACTATTTTTTTGCCGAAGTCCAAAGTTGGTCATTTTGCCCGATATGCAGTATTTTGCTAGCCTGTAACTTTTTTTTCTGAAATCATAGAGCTTTGAAATTTGTTGTGCTTGTTTAAAGTATATACATTATTCGGATAAACATTGCTTGACTGTTATAACCTAATCTGTTTGTGTTTTATGAGGGTGTCAAAAATGGCTGATTGTGCTATGTGCGATGGGCCTCCCTGCGATAGGCCTGGTGATGCGCATGGGGGTGTGGCGGTGTATGTGAAGAGTGATTTGATATGCAAACCCAGATACGATTTGAGCATACCTTCTCTAGAGGCGGTATGGGTGGAAACTAAAATCGACCAGGAGACCCTTCTTGTTGGTACTTTTTATAGACCACCAGATGCTAATGTAAATTACTGGGACTTGATTGATGAATCAATTCAGTCAGCGTCAAGGACACCACAGAAATTGATCATACTTGGCGATTTTAATGCTGATTGTATGAACAACCCTCCGCCTCACCTTCAACGATTATTAAATGTTAATAGTTTGTTTCAAATCGTGACAGAACCAACACGAATTACAGAACATTCATCCACTCTTATTGACTTGATATTAACCCCATGTCCAGACATGATAGATGCAGTTGATATTTTCCCTCCAGTTTGCAGTGACCATTCTTGTCCGTATGCTAAAATAAAGAAAACAGTTAATTTAAAACGTTCATTCAAGCGCACCATTTATAATTATTCAAAACTCAATATTGGGAAATTTGTAGATGATCTGCAAAATCTAGATTGGCCTGAGGTTGTTAACTTAGAACCACTGGATGCAGCAGTCGAATCATTTACGGATATACTAATGACTGCTGCCAAGCACTGTATGCCTGTAAAAACAGTTGTGATAAATGAACGAGATGCCCCATGGATAACCGAGGGAATTAAAAAGTTGATAAGGAAAAAACAAATAATACACAGCTTAGCTAAACGTTTAGATTCTATGTGGTGTTGGGCGTTATTCAGACGCATTCAAAACGTTTTAGTAGACAAAATTCGTAAAAGAAAAGAAGAATATGATATTGAATTGGACGATAGAATAATTTCGCAAATACATTTTGGTAACAAAGATTGGTGGAAGTTGTTAAATAATTTCATGACCAAGAAAGGCCTGTCACAGTCAGAAATTCCACCAATTGACAATAACGGAATTATTTGTTATTCTGATGAGGAGAAAGCAGAAGTATTTAATACATTTTTTGTTAACCAATCCTGTGTTGATGATGAAGATGATCCTTTTCCAACCCTGTCAGAGCACCCAGGATCCGCTCCTCCACTTATTATTACTACTGACATGGTTTCTGGAATTATTAAATCCCTTGACCAAAATAAGGCAGTTGGTCCCGATCTTGTTCATAACAAGATTCTTAAAGCAGCCGTAGACGTTGTCTCTGATCCACTTTCAAAACTGTTTAGTAGATCATTAGCCGAAGGTAGATTTCCAAAGGCTTGGAAAGTGGCACATGTTACCCAGTTTACAAGAAAGGCGAGAAGTCATTATGCACAAATTATCGCCCAATATCCTTATTAAGCTGTATCGGTAAAGTAATGGAAAAATGTATTCAAACTCATATGTTTACGTATTTTACAGATCATAATTTATTGACAGTATCTCAGTCAGGCTTTATTCCAGGTGACTCAACTGTTTTTTAACTTCTTGGTATATATGACGATTTGTGTCAATCTTTGGACAAGCAATGTACATCACAAGCAATATTTTTTGATATTTCCAAAGCGTTCGATAGAGTATGGCATCGTGGTTTGATTTATAAATTATACGCAATTGGTATAAGAGATATGTTATTAGAATGGATTAAAGATTATTTGTCTGATAGAACTCAAGCTGTAGTTATAAAGGGATGCATGTCAAATTACCGCTGTGTTCATTCTGGTGTCCCTCAAGGGTCAGTCTTGGGGCCACTTCTGTTTCTTGTTTATATTAATGACATTGTTGTTGATATTAAATCAATAATTAAATTATTTGCCGACGACACGAGTATGTACGTGTCCCTCGATAATACACTTGAACGCACTGAAATTTTGAATTCGGATGCACAACAGATAATGCAATGGGCAAAAAATTGGAAAGTTAATTTTAATCAGTCCAAAACTGAATTATTGACTGTCTCTCCTAGAAGACAACCGGAAACATTGCCGCTACAATTTGGCGAAGAGATATTAATTGAAACCACTGTTCATAAACATTTGGGCGTGTATCTGCAAAATGACTGTAAATGGAATCATCATGTACACTCTATAGTTGTTAAAGCTCGTATTTTAGTTGCATGTCTGCGTTCCTATAAATATCGACTCAGTCGCAAGGCACTAGAAATGATGTATAAGGCTTTTATTCTTCCTCATTTTGACTATGCAGATGTAATATGGGATAATTGCAATGCAATGTTGGCAGTTGAACTTGAAAAAATGCACCTAGATGCTATTATTGGAGCTGTTCGTGGAACAAGCCATCAAAAACTTTACAATGAGTCAGGTTTTACAACACTGCAAGAACGGCGCAGGAAACATAAATTGATCGTTTATTTTAAATTAGTTAATGGTCTCGCGCCAGTGTATTTACTTGATTACTTACCATCTCTCATTTCAGCAGTAAATCCGTACCACCGACGCAAACCATATGATAGGCAAATGTTTCGATGTAGAACTGAATTATATAAGCATTCCTTTTTTCCTTCTGCAACATCTTTATGGAATGAATTACCTGATCATATAAAACAAACGAATTCAATTGGTTGTTTTAAAAGATTTTTGTCCAGAGATGACCCTCTAATTCCCCCGTATGTCTACTCTAAAGTTCGAAAAGCAGAAATCATTCACTGTAAATTAAGATTAGAGATAAGCGATTTAAATGCAGATATTTTTAAAAGACATTTGACAAATGATGTTTTCTGCAGGTGTGGTTTTCATGTTGAAAATTGTGAACACTTTTTATTTGACTGTCCATTGTACACGAATGTTAGAGCAACCACTATTGATACTCTACCAGATAATAATAATATTACTGTTTTGTGTGCTATGTACGGTAATAGTGAAAAGTCCTTGGCTGAAAACACAGCGCTGTTTAATCAGATTCAGAAATTTATATTAGACAGCAAACGTTTTGTTTAGTCATTTTGTTATTAGAGCATTGAATTGATTTATAGTGGATGCAATCTTTCTTTCTCTCTCTCTCTCTCTCTCTCTGATTGTCCTCTGTGTCTCTATGTGTGTGTCTCTGTGTGTGTGTGTGTGTGTGTGTGTGTGTGTGTGTGCGTGCGTGCGTCGTGTGTGTGAGATTTCTGTACCACTGTTGCTATAGTTATCGTTGTTGTTGTTCTTGTTTTCATTTGTTTAAATATCATGCATTTACAATATTGTCCGCCACATTACTCGTTTGTTTCTAAGAGCACATTTATAAGTTTATCTTGTTGTGCTCCCTTAATTACAACTTTCAATTACGGCTTTGTATTTATGCAACTGAATAAAACTGTTTAAACCAAGTGTTCTAGATAAAATACAATGATGCTGGATAAGAGAAAGCATTAGCAGTAGAAGAGAAAATTTGACAATAGATTTGTAAATTCCAGCCAAACATCATGGCTGAACTAGTTTCAGGTGATGACAGTGGCAGTGGTAGTTTTAATTCACATGAATTGATAACAGTACGGAATCTGCTGCTGAACACACACAATAATAAGGTGATGACGTTAATGTTGACGATGATGATTATGATGACAGCGATGATGATGATGATGATGGTGATGATGATGATGATGTCAAGGATGGCTGTGGTAATGACTACAATGATGATGAAAGTCCTGCTGCTGATTAGAACAACGACAATGTCTAAGTTGATCACAGAGACGACGATGATGATGATTTTGTTTTAGGTGATAGGTGTGCCAGATGAGAGACTTGGGGAAGAGGTGTGTGCTTGGGTGCAGCTCAAAGCCGGGGAGACAGCCTCCGAAGAAGAGCTCAAAAGCTTCTGCAAAGAAAAGGCATGTACATGCAAACACTACACTCCAACTTGTGTTGGTGGAGCAAGTCAAAGTAATACACACCCAGGATTACAGTGGAACCCCCCCTTTTAAGACCCCCCAATTTAAGATTTCCTCCCTTTTAAGACCCTGTTTTCTCAGACTTTTTGATCATTATACCTCTGTAAATTTACCTCCATTTTAAGACCCTCCTTTTTAAGACCTGATTTTCTCATATTTTTTTAGGTCTTAAAAGGGAGGTTCCTCTGTAGTACTGATTTGGACTTTTTAGTTGTTGAGCTTTTATAAACGCAGCATGTGAGATTTTGTCTTCATGGAAAATGAAAGTGAGAGTTTGCTCTTTCCGAGGGGTGGGTTTATGAAAATCCCTTATTTATAGTCAGCTAGATTTAGTGATACTTGTATTGTTAAGAGGCAATATTTTGTGTGATAAATTATCAGTCACATAGAACAGCGAGTGAAAAAGCTTCGGGGATGCTGTGTGTTTGTGTGTGTGTGTGTGAGCGAGTGAAAGAGAGAGAGAGAGCGAGTGAAAGAGAGAGAGCATGTGTACATTAGAGGTACATTGCACATGCATGCATGTGTACAGGAATGCACGTCCTGTTTTTCATTCTTCATGATGTTCTCTTCTCATTGTTTGTTTCAGTTGGCGCGTTTCAAGGTGCCACGCTACTTCATGTTCGTGGAGGAGTTCCCTATGACAGTGACAGGAAAGATCCAGAAGTTTAAGATGAGAGAAGAGACTGTTAAAAAGTTGGGATTGGCACATATCCACCCACATTAGCACTGATTTATGCATCATCATGAAATCGGCACAGCACACTGAGTATAACCTCCATTGAATGACATGGAAGTGAGTTACGCAGTTGGGATATTTCTGCTGAGAGACACCTATTTGTTAAATTGTAGAAGAAGCGAGTTGGTATTTGGAACTAGTCCTCGGATGCATTATGATGAATTTGGTGAACTGTTGTGCAAAAGTTACTTTAAAAAAAAAAGCGCAAAATATGTGAGGGGAGAGGGAAAAAGAGTTGTTTTGTTTACTCAGGATACCATGCCAGGTTATAGATAAAACTACCCCGGGGAAGAAGGTCAGTGTCTGTAAACTGGGGCAGACAGCTGGTCTCAAGGCCAACCAGCTATTACAATGCACCTGCCTTTGATCTCTCCGCACATCCAGAGCAAAAATATTTTCACTCTGTATCCTTCCTTTGATGTGCGGCTAATAGACTGGAAGCGCCTAGTGTGAGTTTTTTTCTCAATTTTACCTCAAAAGTGGGGGTTGCATCCTATATAACAAAGCGCCTTATAGTCCAGAAAATATGGTAATCACATTTTCTATGATGTACTGAAATATATGCATGTTACCGCACATATCCAGTGGTTCCCAGGGCCGGACTACCGGGGGAGTTATGGGGGTTGTGCAACCCCCCCCCCTAGCCTAAACATGTACCTCACTTATTTAAAACATTTTTTATTATTGTTTATTTTATGCCGTTTCATGCAAGGAGCGACCATTTTCCTATCTCAGAATATGACCTACCCATCAGCTTCAGGGGGCAAAGCCCCCTGACCCCCACAAGGGCTCTGCCCCTTGACCCCGCCAGGGGGAACATCCCCCTGGACCACCACTGGCAACCCCTCCCCCCTCCTCTTAGCCTAGTCTGGCCCTGGTTCCTATCACAAAAGGGTGTTCCTGCAACTTGCCAAAGTGTCCTTTTCTTGCAAGTGTCCTTTCACAAGAGGTATACTTTGATCACTCTCAGGTAGGTATTAATTTAGTTTTACTAAAGCCTGCTGGGACACAAGTAATGGGTTAGTGCATTTGTAAACAGGAATCGCTTGACAAGTGGCCCCCTTCATCCCCCCCTTCCTCGTCCTGATATGGCTCTGCGTAGTCGGCTGGACGTTAAGCAACAAATAAACAAACAAACAAACAAACTCTCAGGTAGCCTTTTTTGAAAGATGTATTCTAATCAAAGAGGCCTCACCTTACACTAAAAACATGCAAGAAATATACAATACCTATTAATACAGAAGATATATGAGTGTTCTGAAATCTGAAGATGATGCGCTGCGCTCATTACTTGAACCAGTTTGTGCTAACTTCAAGCCATTGGATCAAGTTTAAAGTGTTTCTTCTTCTTCTTTTCCTTCGTTCATGGGTTGAAACTACCTCGTACACGTGTTTTTTGCACGAGTGGGTTTTTACATCTATGACTGTTTTTACCCCGCCATTCAGGCAGCCATGCATCGCTTTCAGGGGATGCATGCTTGGTATTTGCATGCTCATTAACATCACAGTACGCCTAGAATGATTGAACAAAGTGGGAAGCCTTAATTTCTCCACGTTTAACTGTTACACATTATGCTTTCTGCCACATGTGCAATACTGTACCAATACTGTATTATGAGATCTGTACTTTTACCTTCAGTTTTAATTCAGCAATAAATTGATGTTTTGTGCTATTGTCAGACCTGGGAACACGTTCGATTTCGGGGTATTTTGTGCACATGCTTGTCCAATCTACTTTTCTTTACAAGCATATCCTGAAGCAAATCCTGTATTTTGACACATGATCAAAGATTTTGTCTGTAAACATTGTAGGAAGAATTTGTTTTAAATGTATTGGTAAACTTAATTAACGGTGAGAGGGACGCGTGTGAAGCATGCTTGAATCATGGATGTTCAAATTCTGCATGGAGAACCCTCATTTTTCTGAAAATACACCAAGGTTTTTTGAGAAGTGCAAAACAGGGGTTCCCACGTCCGTATGATGTATTCTAACATTGTTGAATCCGTTCGGTTTTATATGTACTTTTACAAATAATGTATTCAAGAACATTTTGTGATGTTTTTGTATTCCAGTATCTGTTATACATTTATACTTATTGTAATGTTTGTACACATAAGGAAACCGAATTACATCAAAGTAAAATGTGTCACCTTTGTTCTTTCAAGCTTTTTTTCCCCCCTTTGATCCTTCGTGTGTATGACCAGTGTTGTTGAGTGTGCACAAGGAAAACCCTGTTGCTTGATTTCATATGTGACACCCACAGGCACAGCAAAAAACATTAACAGTTTTTTTCAAAATTGAAGCACCCACGTACAGCAGAGCATAGTGATACCTGCAGCAAAACACATTCACACCTGCAATTAAAGTCAAGCAGTACAGTGGAACCTCCCTTTTAAGACCTATTTTTAATATTGGCAAAACTAGCTGGCCTGAGACTAGGTGACGGTATAGTTTTTGTTAAGTCTCGAAATCCTGAGTGGTTAAAAAATCAGGAAACCCATCCAGAGTTCCTGATCTTCGCTGTGACACACTCGCATGCACGCACGTCCCTCCTTTATTTTCTGTCTCAGTCTCCTACACACTGGCCACGACCTTTCGTGATTAAAACTTGAGGGTTCCATAGGCACAGGCTCTGAAAACGGCCCCAACACGAACTACATATTGTACAAGTAACCGACGCTGTTTGCATTCTAGCGTCTGTTCATCAGTTGATATTGATACTACATTATGTACACAGCAATATTACAGTACTCAAGGGCGGATCTGGGGGGGGGGGGGGTTACACGGGTTACGTAACCCCCCCACCCCCCCAAAAAAGAGGTAATTTATTGGTTCAGGATGCACCAGATAGCTCTATTTTGCTTCTTTGGATAAAAAATTTTTTCGGGGGGGCATGCCCCCGGACCCCCCTAGAGGCTTAGGCGCCTTCGGCGCCGTCAACTTGTATCCTCGCAGTCATTTTGTAACCCCTCCCTCCAAAGTGAATTGATCCGCCCTTGAGTACTGATGCAAGTCACGGTTCCTGAGACATCTCACACATTTCCAATGAACTGAAGTAGAAACACCGGCGAAACATCAGTGATGCCAGATCAGTTCGAACTAAATCAGCCGCTGAGTAGGCCTATTAAGACACCAAAATTGCTTCTCATTCATCGCATCATCTGGCCAATAAGCCATTCACTTGACTTTTGTGAAGTCACAGCATGTAGTTTGGCTGTCCATTTTATATTGGTCTGTGATCATAACAGTCTGGAGTTGTTCATGAGTCGGTAGTTCTTCTTAGCCTCAGAATACTGAGTTAAAGGCTGAGCCATCAGTAAAACTTGACTGACGTACTTGGGCATGAGACCAAGGGTAGGGCGGATGGTGGTGAGAGAGGTGAAGGGACGGGGAATGTTTACAGTGCCGTGTGCTGGGCTGTGAGCAGTGCCCGCCAATGTTTAGGTCAGGCACCGTTGCGGCAGACGCGCCTATGCAGGAAAATGCAACGCTATTCTGGCCATCTGGTTAACTGTCATCCTCATAAGACAGACCATAGACCTACATTAATATAGGTCCCTGGACAGACTGATACCAAGAGGTGTACGTTACACCCGCAAAATTAAACTACTCCTTGCTTATCAGGGACGTAGCACACCTAATAAAAGTGGTAGGGCGGAAAAAAATGGAAGACAAAATGCTGAGACAGCTAAGGAAATATGGGGCTTACACTACCGCCCCCCCCCCCCCCCCCTTCCCGTCCCCTTGTAATGGTCTAAAAAAGAAAGAAAACATGATGCGATTTCGTGCCTTCTGAGCTCAGTTCCATCTAATCATCTTTCCATCCTCCACCAAACAACGGGCTGGTGAATGTATCAGTGATTATCAATCGACTTATATCTAAATTCCGATACGTTGAATGTGATGAGCACTTACTTCAAATGACTTTCGTCTTCATTATTGTCTAGTGTGTTAAAAAGCAAGGATTGACAAACTGGTTTACTTCTAAACAAGCAATTTATTGATCCGTCCAGCCGAAAAATAGAGGGATTTGTCAGAATATTTTTAGCGCGTTTTCGATCCATCACAACCAGGATGCACACTTGTGTCCATTGTTCAATTCTCTCTCTACATATGTTGTTTCATGTGACACTGTTAACCCCACAAGTTACTGTGTTACTCAATTGTTATGGCGTACTTACGGTTGACACACAATCACTCACCCCTCAGTCTGACCCCAGCTTCACACACAGAATATACAAAACATTTCTTACCTCCATTGTTTCTCATGGGAGCAGACGGACGAAGAAGCAATTTTCACTAAATTGGCGCCAATACTTTTATGGCCTGACGGAACTCGTCACATGTGACGTTCTCGTCAAAATAAGACGTCATCCTATTCCAGCAGTTGACCAAGACTAACACACACAAAAAAAACCCCAAAAAACCGACCTTATGCCATCGAGTGAATACTACGTGGGGTGTTCTGTTGGTAGATCTCTCTCTCTCCCTCTCTCTCTCTCTCTCTCTCTCTCTCTCTCTCTCTCTCTCTCTCTCTCTCTCTCTCTCTCTCTCTCTCTCTCTCTCTCTCTCTCTCTCTCTCTCTCTTTTTTTTTTTTTTTTTACGGAAAAAGTGGTCGGGCGGTCGCCCTACATGCCCTACCGGGTGCTACGTCCCTGCTTATTCTTCTTTCTTTCAACCGTGTTCCCTTTCCTTTTAGGTGGTATCTGTAGAGATCCCTTTCAAGTAGATATAGGGTTAAATGCATGCTAATTAAAAAAAAAAAAAAAAAATTAAATTGTTTAAACTTACCTAACTACTAACAGCACTAACGTACCTACTGGTGTGTTTTCTTTTTATTTAAATACCCGCCTTCAGGCTCAGGCATTTTTAAATGGCTGACTCAAGACTATACCTGCTCCCCCTCTCTCTCTCTCCCCGGCTCTAGCACCTCTCTCTCTCTTTCTCTTTTTTTGTTTTTAAGGTTAAAAAAAAGAGTATTTACTGCATTTGTGTCTGTGCGTCCAAAGGACAGATAGTAAGAAAAGGCCTTGCCTTAAATCTTAATTCTTGCAAAATAAAGTTCAATTCAATTCTCTCTGCGCGTGACCTCTCTCCGTAACATATCCATCTCTCTCTCCTCTCTTTCTCTCTCTCTCTCTAACACACACACACACACACTCACTCACCAGGGGCGGATTAGTATCCTTAGCGGATTATGACTTTATTCATTTATTCTGCAGAAAAACAGAAATGCTGGAGAAAAACTGTTTGTTTCTGCAGCATTTCTGCATAATGCCATCTTTCGTGAGAGCAACGTTTTTTTCTGCAGTAAAAAATGCTGCAGAAAAAATGTAAACAGGTTTTCTGCAGTAAAACAACAGCACCGTTTTACTGCAGCATTCTTGATTTCAATTTTACTGCAGTAAAATGTTTTGCCGCAGAAAAAAACGCTGCTTTGGCGAAAGATGACATTATGCAGAAATGCTGCAGCAAAGAACGGTTTTTCTCCAGCATTTGTCTTTTCTGCAGAATAACTGAATAAAGTCATAATCCGCTAAGGATAGATTAGTAAGTTGGTAGGAAGGGGCGGGGGGGGGGGGGGGGTTAATAGCTGGATAGGGGTGCACGTGTACCCCCGCCATCCCTCGCCCAACCCTCGGCACACACAAACACACACACACGCGCGTCTCAGCCGCGCCGGTGGCTGACATTCACATTATGTCACTATCAGAGCACAGGCGGAAGGTATCGCCTGTGATCAGAGCCAAGAATGATAGTGTGTATTAATGTCAAGAATGATGCCATTTGAGGATTTTTATACACCCTCCAAACAAAACAAAAAACAAACAAAGAAAACATTAGGACAGTGTGGACCAGTGATGCAGACCTTTTCGGTATCTGAGCACAGGCGGAAGATAATATCGTCCACTGGACTACTACTATCCGGCTGATGGGGTCTATGTCGACCAAAAGAGTGGGATTCCCTGTAGGTGGAGTTCCTGGAGAGAGATTAATAATAATAATAAAGTGTATTTATATTGCGCCTATCCCTTACAAAAAACAAAAATATTTGGCTCTAAGCGCATTACAACATGTGAAGGACTTGGTACAATCAAGTCTGACAAGTACAACAGCACAATATACAGTCGGTCTCTTAGGTAGAAGCAGCTTCGACAGTTAAACACTTCTACTAAAAGATCCTCTAACAATTTACAAACATAGTTAAAGAACATCGAGTTAATAGGAATTAAAAAAAAAAAGGTTCTTATAATAAAACTATCTAGCGAACGACGAAGAAGAAGAAGAATAAAACTATCAATGTCAATGTATAACAAGTCATTCAACGTAAATGGCCAAAGAACAACAATAAAACAATGGTGATAAAACAGTTATACTCAATGGCTAATAACGAGGCAGAGTTAAATAGTATCGACACAAGATTAAAACAAAACATATTTCTGGAGACGAATTAACAACAATAAAGCAATGGTGATAAAACAGTTTTACTCAATGGCTAATAGCGAGGCAGAATTAAATAGTATCGACACAAGATTTAAACTAAACATATTCCTGGAGACGCATTTAATAATTATACATGTATCAAATAATCAATGTACAAAATACAGCCCTCGCAAGCAACCCGCCCCCAGCCGGCCCACAGCGCGCTACGATGGCAAGCGACCCCTCTCCTTAATGTGGCAAATACTGAACAGTGCACACAACCAATTACTCGCATATACTCGTGTCGCTCACTCGCACACACACACAAACACACACACGGACAACATCGAATCACTCGCACAGGCTAGGGGTTGAAGTATTCCCGGAAGAGGTGTGTTTTTAGAGAGGACTTGAAGGAAGGGAGAGAGGTAGAAAGGCGGACAGACATGGGCAGAGAGTTCCAAATAGAGGGAGCTGTGTAGGTAAAGGCGCGCTTGCCGAAAGCGTTCAGTTTGACGCGTGGGACAACAAGGTGCCCTGCGTCAGCGGATCTGAGGTTGCGTGTGGGGACGTGTGGCTTTAAGAGCGAAGACAGGTAAGAAGGGGCAGAGTCTTGAAGGCTACGGTAACACAGGGTAGCTATTTTATATGTAATGCGTGCTTTGATTGGTAGCCAGTGAAGGGTCATGAGGAGAGGGGTGACATGGTCGCGCTTGCGCTTGCGCAGCACAAGACGTGCTGCATTGTTCATGATGCGCTGTAGGCGGTCTAGCTTGGCGTCTGGGAGGCCGGCTAGGAGCGAGTTGCAGTAATCCAGTCTCGACAAAATAAAAGCCGAAACCAGTGTCTTGGTTGCGTCGAGGGAAAGAAGGTGTCTGATTTGGCTAATCCTCCGCATTTCAAGAAAGGCGGTTCTGCAGAGTGAGTTGATGTGGGCGTCCATTGACAGGTTACTGTCAAGGTGGACACCCAGGTTTTTTACTTTGGTGCTGAATGTGACTGTGGTATCAGAAAGGGTAAGACTGGATGTTTCTGAAAGAAGCTTTAACTTTGATTGTTTGCCAACTGGCATGATCTCTGTCTTATCATCATTCATCTTGAGCTTGTTGACTGTCATCCACTGTTTGATGGAATCGCTGCATGATTCTATTGACTGCACTAACTCTGTAAACTGTTTGGTGTGTGCGGATTTTTGTAGTTGAGTGTCGTCTGCGAACATGTGGTACAGGACATTGTGGTGCTTTATGACTTTGCTTAACGGCTGCATGTACATAGTGAATAACACTGGGCCTAACACAGATCCTTGTGGGACACCATACTTTAATATGGTGTCCTCGGAGTGCTTATTCTGGATCACAACAGCCTGAGTGCGTCCAGTCAGGTAGGAGCAGAACCACCCCAGAGCCGTGCCTGTTATGCCGAATGTGGTGTTCAACCTTGCCAGCAGTATATCGTGGTCAAGGGTGTCGAACGCTGCGGATAGGTCCAACAGGGCCAGAAGCGAAACAGAGCCGCTGTCACAAGCAGTGAGAAGATCATTCGCTACCTTAAGTAGGGCTGTTTCAGTGCTGTGATCTGCGCGGTAGGCGGACTGTAATGGTTCAACCATACCTGTCTTAGCGAGATGCTCTGACAATTGGGCCAAAACAACTTTTTCAAGGACTTTCGAAACAAAAGGCAAATTGGAGACAGGGCGGTAGTTCTTGAAAGTGTTGATGTCAAGGTTAGCTTTTTTCAGGAGGGGAGTGACTACTGCATGCTTAAAAGAAGGGGGTACTTGACCGGATGTGAGGGATTGATTTATGATGTCAGTAATGACAGGGAGTAATTCCTCTAGACACTCATTTAATAGCTCTGAAGGAATTGGGTCGAGAATACAGGATTTGGGTGGAGCTTTTTCAATGATCTTCTTCACTTGTTCTTTAGTGACAGGAGAAAAATCGGTGAGGTGGGCGCCGTGAAATGGCGCATGCTCTGGATGCCCAGGAGCAGCATCAAGCTCGACTCGGATCTTCTCGATTTTTTCGGCAAAAAAGTCCCCAAACTTATCTGGAAGGTCATCAAGAGGGACGGAGTTTGGTAGCTTTTTATTTTGAACTTTACCGAGGAGCTGCCCTGTGATCAGAAAGAGTTCTTTGCTGGAGGTGCTGTTCTCGATTTTCTGAGAAATAAACTGGTGTCTGTTCTTATCCACCATCTCTTTGACGGCCTCTCGGTGAAAAGTAAAGATTTGCCTGTGGACCGTGAGAGCCGATTTCCTCCACTCTCTCTCAGCACGACGCCGATCTTGCTTGGCTGTGGAGACCTCCGGCGTAAGCCAAGGTGCCGAGGGTCTGTCGGTGACTGTGCGTGTGGTGAGAGGGGCGTGCTTGTCCAGAATCCGGCGCAGGTCGCTGTTGTAGCTGGACACGAGGTCATGTCTGTCTAACTGGAGTGCTCTGACGTCATCCTTCAGTGCTGCCATGTCGATCCGCTTCATGTTGCGCGAGGTGACGACTCGTCTGGCAGGGCCTGGCTTCTGAAGGTCGAAGCTGAAAGAAATGACGAAGTGGTCGGAGATCAGCATGTCCTGCACAATCAGGTCTGAGACGCCGACGTCCCCGCCGACCACCACCCAGTCAAGGGTGTGTCCACGACGATGCGTCGGCCTGTCTACCAGCTGGGACAAGTTGAGAGTGGGGAGCAGTGTTTTCAGCGTGTTAGCGTTCAAGTCCGACTGTGAATCATAATGAAGGTTGATGTCTCCGACAACTACAAGATTACAGTGCAAATTGGCGTATTCGTCTAAAAGCTCTGTGAACTCAGCCAAAAACTGCGGAGTAGATAGTTTGTTCTTTTTATTGGGGGGAGGGCGGTATACACAAAGAAATGTGAGGTCTTGATTGCAATGACGGATTTTAGTCTTGCACAGTTCAAACGAAAGAAAATCAAACCGTTCAAGCGAAATGTCTACGCAGTCGCGCAATGAAGTGCGATAGAGCACGGCCAGACCACCACCCGCGCCAGTCAGACGTGGGCAGGAGTGGAGGTTGAAGCCCGGGGGAGTCATCGCTTGCATCAGGGGCTCGTCGCCGACCTCTCTAAACCAAGTCTCTGTTATGAAGACTAAGTCCGCTTGGCTATCGTGTATCAGGTCCGCTAGATTCCCTGTATACAGGCAGAGACATAGATCAGGGAATACCACAGGATTTAGTTCCTGTTGCGTGTCGCTGATATCGCTGAAAGTCACGTGATGCTTGGCGACATCGGTAGAATTTGATGTTTTTCAATCTTTTTTGATATTTCTTAGAAATTCGAGTATGGTTTGCAAGATCAGTTTATTGAAAAACTCCACCCTGTGGGATTCCCTCCAGGAACTCCACCTACAGGGAATCCCACTCTTTTGGTCGACATAGACCCCATCAGCACTACGATCACAGAAACCGCCTGTGATCTGAGCAGCTCTCGCGAGACACGCTCTTTGTTATGCTTTGAACATCGCGAGAACTTCGAACCTTGGCTTGTGCAGCTCGCACGAGATCGCTGTACCGCATGCTTTGCTATGCTCTGAAGTTTGTGAGAGATTACGAGAGCTTGGAATACCGATAGGGTTTGGCGACTTGGTTACTTTTGATTCAACAGTTACGTGTGCCTGTGGATGAAACTCGCTGACCAATCCAGCTACAAGCCACCATTCCGCACATGCGCATCACGCTGAGAGCCTCACTTTCAATCCGAGGGTGGTCATTTTAAAGGCAGCATGATCGTGCTCGTTTTTGGAGTTTCTCAGTCTGACAAAATTAGAAGTTTGGGGCGCTGCTACGTGATGTGCAGGAGGGTGAGAAGGGGCATGCTACTCCTTGCTTATTCTTCTTTCTTTCAACTGTGTTCCCTCTCCTTTTAGGTGTTATCTGTAGAGATCCCTTTTTTGAAATGTTGTGACCAATGCAATAGTCGCCCGGACCCTAGTCGCCCATCATATTCACACAAACTTAGTTTCTGTCATTATCTGTTCAGTTCACTGCCAAGTCGGTTCTTGAACTGCAATAAATGTATAATTTGTAACTTGTTGTTAATTTTAGCACATAGGGGAAGGGAGGGCAAGTCGACCCCCCTCGGGTATGTCGTCCCCCCTCGATTTTGAGAACATGACACTGCAGGGGTGATTATCATCGATTTCATAAGCCAGAGTTACCCAACCTGAATCAGTTGCAAAAAAAATGTCGAAAAAAACGGGCCCAGCAAAGCGGTAAGTCTTTGTCAATTTTGATGGTTTCCACTCTAAAATTGTTGCACGAAAAAAAACCACAGTCAGTGCATGGGATTGGGAGCCGCTGATTCGTAAAATGCACCAGATCTGCAAAAAAGCTTTGGCTTTCATAACAACTAGTCGAAAGTTATAGATCTCAGGCTATCCCAGGAACAATGGTAAATAGCAATGTTCAGCAGTACCATGATCGGGTAATTCGTCCCCCCCTAGTAGTAGGCCTATTAAACTATTTCACGTTCACGCAACCTGAAATGAGCGACACAAATCAATTACAAGTCCAATTTGTAAATATATTTTCCCATTTGCTTCGCTTTGAACCAGAGCAACTAATAAGTATAGATGTTTGAACATCTATCCCTTCAATACTCACCCTCCCTGCATAGCCAAGACGTCGATCGACTTCTGACGTAGGCCGACTCATTATGACGTCATTCTCACTTCCGATTAACAAAACTGACACAGAAAAGTTACTTCAGTCAATTTCATATGTCGAGGTGATGCTATTGGGCAATATGAACAACCTTTTCCACCTGGGCAAGTCGTCCATGCTTCAGGATTTTTTTCTTTTATATTTTATTTAAAAACCGTGCCAGTTCGATCGTTTCATATTCCACACAACGCTTACACAAAAGAGAACACACCAGGTTTTACAACAAAAACAATTTTTTTTTTAAAAAGACAAGAGGTATAAGCTGCATTCGTTAGAGGGGTCGACTTGCCCTCCCTTCCCCTATGTTTACACTTTTTTGGGGGGAAAACCCGGAAATTCATATTGATTTGACTTCTTCGTGAGTAGATTTTGGTATGATAAATCATACTAAATGTACGGTTGAAAAATGAAAGGGATATCAGTTGCTGTGTGGGGGCGGGGATGTAGCTCAGTCGGTAGCGCGCTGGATTTGTATCCAGTTGGCCGCTGTCAGCGTGAGTTCGTCCCCACGTTCGGCGAGAGATTTATTTCTCAGAGTCAACTTTGTGTGCAGACTCTCCTCGGTGTCCGAACACCCCCCGTGTGTACACGCAAGCACAAGACCAGGTGCGCACGAAAAAGATCCTGTAATCCATGTCAGAGTTCGGTGGGTTATAGAAACACGAAAATACCTAGCATGCTTCCTCCGAAAACGGCGTATGGCTGCCTAAATGGCGGGGTAAAAAACGGTCATGCACGTAAAATTCCACTCGTGCAAAAAACACGAGTGTACGTGGGAGTTTCAGCCCACGAACGCAGAAGAAGAAGAAGCTGCTGTGTGGGGTGGCTGTGTACGGTGATACCATCGAGATTCGGAGATGCGATTTTATATAGTCCATCTATGATTCAGGATCAGTGCATTGCAGGAACCTTTTTATGTTATCGTCACAATACCGGTAAGCAGAATAAGTTGGAATGGACCTCTAGTGCTAGTGAGAATGGACTAAAAATAAAAATCCAAGATTTTATGTTTTTTTAAGGCTGATCAGTCTCTTAGGTTTTTTGACAGGCATTGAAAGTGTCACTTTTAAAAAAATTTGTAGAGCCCAGGAGAGGCCATAAAATCACCTATAAAACGTCAAAATTTGTTTTCAGCTGGGGGGCTTTGCCCCCCTGGACCCCCCAACGCGGCGCAGCCCCTGTACCCCGCCAGGCCTGGGCGGCCCCTGGACCCCTGCCTCAGAATTTTCAGTCAATTTATTTTTTTTAGGTTTCACCCATGAATATATAAATAGTGGGACATTAAAATACAACTACTTTATCGCAAACAAAGAGTCTCCAAATAAATCTGGCACCAGTGATAACCACATTTGTGCACATGTAGGAGCTACACTGCATGCTTCTGCAGTCTCATCTTCTGTTGATTTCAGAGTTGCTGTGATGTGGCTTCTGCAGTCTTATCTTCTTTTGATTTCAGAGTTCTAAGTTGCTGTGATGTGGCTTCTGCAGTCTTATCTTCTCTTGATTTCAGAGTTCTAAGTTGCTGTGATGTGGCTTCTGCGGCCTTACACATGTTGATGCACAACTCAAGGCTCAGATCTGCTTCTTGGAGTAGTCTTTTTATTGTCGAGCTGTCTTGGATTCCTATGACAATCCTGTCTCGCAAGAGGCTGTCTTTTAGGCAATCGCAGAAATGACAAGTTGCAGCAAGAGTCCTCAATGCTGCTATGTATTCTTCCACGGTCTCATCCGACCTTTGTTTCCTCTTATTGAACATGTATCGCTCGTAGGTCTCCTTCGTTTCCCCGATGAAGTGAGCATCAAATGCTGCAATGATGTCTTTACTGTTGGCTCTTCCTCAAGGTGCATACCATTGTACACCCCTAGACCATCAGGTCCCAGTGAAAGCAAGAATAGCGCTCGTTTGTATGCGTTACTCTCTGGTTCTAGTTTCGTTATGACGCAATAGTTGTTCCACATTTGTTTAAACATCTTCCAGTCATCACCTCCCTTCTTTACGTTTAACCCCTTCGGTGCCAGGCTTACTGTACACTTCCAGACAACTATTTGCCAGGGCATCCTGGGCTTGCGGAGGGTAATAATGTTAAAAAAAATCCAGCAAGCAAGATATCCAACTAAAGTGCACATAACCTATATGTTTTTAAAGAGAAATGAACATACTACAAATCAAGACTGTTTCTGCATTAATTTGATGACTTTTAGACATAATTATTGCCCCTTGAACATGCAATTTTTGCTTACGTCGGTGAAGCTGTGCACTTCCTCTCTCTGAACGCACCATAAAACTGATGTGAAACAGCACAAATAGGAGGTAAAATTGTTTACTTACATTCTATGTAAAGGCATGTGGTCAGCAATTCATAAAAAGGTATAATCTAAAGGTATCCACAGCATAACAATTTTGATTCAGTCACGGAGTCACGGGTACAGGTACCCCCTGCGGGTTAGGGGGAAGAATTTACCCAATGCTCCCCAGCATGTCGTAAGAGGCGACTAACGGATTCTGTTTCTCCTTTTACCCTTGTTAAGTGTTTCTTGTGTAGAATATAGTCAATTTTTGTAAAGATTTTAGTCAAACAGTATGTAAGAAATGTTAAGTCCTTTGTACTAGAAACTTGCATTCTCCCAGTAAGGTCATATATTGTACTACGTTCATCGTTGCAAACCCCTGGAGCAATTTTTTGATTAGCTGGGTGTGCACGTTAAAGATCCCACGATTGACAAAAGGGTCTTTCCTGGCAAAATTGTATAGGCATAGATAAAAATGTCCATCAAATACCCGTGTGACTTGGAATAAAGGCCGCGAAAGGTGAACATTCGCCTAACAGGCTTGAGGTTTGCTGGTCGATGTGAATGCGTGATATATTGTGTAAAAAATTCCATCTCACACGGCATAAAAGCGCTTTGAACTTCGGATAAGGCGCTATATAAATAAAGAGAATTATTATTATATTATTATATTAGTGCTTTTGTAAACAAGAAACAATCGACAAATGGCTCTATCCCATCTTCCCCCCTTTCCCCGTCGCGATATAACCTTCCTGGTTGAAAACGACGTTAAACACCAAATAAAGAAAGAAAGATCTCCAGATCGCAGTGCTTTGATTGGCTCTTGCTGGCTAAACTGAAGTTCTCGCACTGCCACAGGTGCCCTGTTTTTCGCATTGTCCTGCAGCACAGTCTTCCTCTTCTTCATGTATGTATTGGTAAAGGTTAGCCCCTGTGTACCAATTGCCCATGAAAAGGTGGTAGCCTTTATTTAGCAAGTTGCCCATCATGAACACAACAATCTTCTCAGTCATGCTCGGGTGTCGTGCATCTGCTGCGATGTGCTGCTCAATGTGAAACTGAGGATCTTCCTTGCTAGTGTAGATGTGATATTTGAAAGTATATCCACTGTCTTCACACAGGTTGAACAGCTTTATCCCAAAACGTGCTCTTTTGAGTGGAATGTATTGTTTCAACACAAGCTGCCCTTTCCATAACAGCACAGCAAAGATTCGTCGACAGCAACAAACTTGTTTGGTGTGTATACCGTCTGAAACTTCTTCTGGAGGTGACTGACAAGAGGTCTCACTTTGTACAATCTGTCTCTGTCAGGAGCATTCCGTCCTGGTTCATTTTTGTTGTCGTTACAGTGCCAGAACCGAAGAAGGGCTTGAAACCTGTTCTGTGACATGATCTGCGAAAATATTGGTGTGTACAGTATGGCTGACTTTAACCAGTATGAAGCAATGGTAGGCTTGCTGACTAAACCTGTTAGTAGTGTCAGTCCAATAAACTTTTTCATTTCTGGGCAGCCAACCTCTCTCCAGCTCTTCATGCGAGAGTGCTGTTTCAGTGCATCGCCGGCATCATCAACAGTCTGTTTTGCATATTCATTTGTTTCATTCACAAAATGACTCAGAATCTTGTTTGTTTGTATCTTTATGCAGGAAGAGCGAGAGAGGAAGTAGGGAGAGTAGCAACACCTTCAACCCTTGAAATGTTTTAATACGACATGTAACCGTTCGAGTCATGTAAACAAAATCACCAACAAAGAAATTTCATTTGCGCAGCAACCGTCGGAAGTACCCCACCCCCCTTTCGAAAAGTGGCAAGAAAGTTCTGTCAGTTTGTTCAAGTTCAGTAACGGGTGTGGCCACCCCGGGCTGCAAGGCATTCACCGATCCGTGAGCGCATTGAGTTTACATGGTTCTGGAGCATCTGTTGAGGGATTGCCGTCCACTCCTGCTGCAGGAATTGGAAGAGCTGGTCCACATCAGCAGGTGGGGGGTGATTGTCCCTCACCCGGCGTCCAATGATGTCCCAGAGGTGTTCTATGGGCGCCAAGTCAGGGGATCGGGCTGGCCAGTTCATCCTCACAATCTGCTGACGCTGCAGAACATCTTGGACCACCCTAGCGCGATGAGGGGTCGCGTTATCGTCTTGGAGCATAGCGCCGGCACCCATGGCTTGCAGTGTAGGGATGATTTGAGGCCTCACGATTTCATCCCTGTACCGCACGCCGGTAAGATTGCCTCTAATACGGTACAGGGGGGTCCTCCCGTGCAGATGGAAGCCAGCCCACACCATAACTGAACCGCCTCCATACCTGTCATGTTCCTGGACACAGGCATCGATGAAACGTTCACCCGGACGTCTCCAAGCGCGTATGCGGGCATCACAGGAAGAGAGAGTGAACCGGGACTCGTCTGTAAAGAGTACCCTGCCCCACTGCTGTCTGTTCCAACGCCGATGGTTGCGGCAGAACGCCATTCTGGCCCGGCGATGACGTGGTGTGAGGGGCGGACGGACGACAGTTCTTGAGTGCAGGCGCACCTCACGCAGACGACGGGTCACAGTCATGCGACTGATGGTGACGTTGCAGTGATCGCGCTAGGTATTTTTCAAACCGGTATGACGTCATGAGCTGGCTACAAGGCTCTCACGAAAATCGGTAAGCTTGCAAAGGCAACCAGTAAAATACAAACAATGACTTACAATACATTAAATCAATGTCAGTGATATGCGGACGTTTTTTCTCCCCCCCCCCCCCCCCCCCCCCCCCCCTCAAAGCAACTGTCGCACAACTTGACAGTGACACATCAGCAGCCGCTGTGTGTGTGAGAGAGAGAGAGAGAGAGAGAGAGAGAGAGAGAGAGAGAGAGAGAGAGAGAGAGAGAGAGAGAGAGAGAGAGAGAGAGAGAGAGAGAGAGAGAGAGAGAGAGAGAGAGAGAGAGAGAGAGAGAGACAGAAAGAGAGAGAGACTTCCGAAATAAAATAGGAAAGCAAATAGTAATCACGCCACTGGAAGACTTACTCACTAGTTACTTACTGTTACAGTTTCACTTTCGCCTAGTCTTTGTTGTCAAAAAGTTTTCACGCGCAGAGCCAACAGCATTTCTATGACTTAGCGATTTTGAATGGTCTTCGAGAGATGAATGTTGAAAATTTCGACAACCTCTTGTGTAACCATTTTTTTGACGTGTTTTTTTGCAGTCTTCACAAAACATGAGAAAGTTCTCCCCCTCCCCCTCTGTCCGCAACCACAGAAACTCTTTGCACCATTTTTCCTGAAATCGTTTGACAGTCAGTGAAAGATGCCGATGTTGGTTTCTTTGCCGCCGCTTGAGACTCGGGCTCTGCAGATGTACTAGGCCGTGAAGTACTTTCACTTTCAGTTCCTTCATTCAAAGGCCTTTTTCTCACCTCTTGGGGGTAAAAAAGACAGTAAAGATCGTTGCTTCTTCATCGCAATCGACTCGCCTCACAATAATCAACTGTATGTAGACAAAGATCTAAGCTGGTGTGAGTACGTGATTTCCCGGTATGATGCTATGTCGGCTATTAGACGCCGTCCCTTATAACATAAACTGAAAGATTTTACGATGGACCGGGAACCGAAAGAAATGGCGCGAAAAGTATGATGTCTGATTTTTGACGTCATGTTTGACACCTTGACATCAAGTGTCATCAATGGAGACATAATCGCAACATTGTAGCGCTGTCACAACAAGCCATCCAAATCTCTCTCTCTCTCTCTCTCTCTCTCTCTCTCTCTCTCTCTCTCTCTCTCTCTCTCTCTCTCTCTCTCTCTCTCTCTCTCTCTCTCTCTCTCGTACTGACAAACGATTTTTGTAATTGAGACAATGACAAAAGGTGACGTTTTCATGTCAGTATGTCCCAAATGACATCACCTGGTACATTTTTCATTCTATCTGATCTGTTTTTGTTCTATTTTTCTCTAATAACATGCGTTAACAATTGATTGTCAACTGAAATGGAAGAGCACAAAAAGTGTAACTTGATATGTAGTTTCTCTAGAGGGAAAACAAACTTCCACTTTCATGTCAGTGTGTCCCATGCAACATACATTTGCCAAACAGCTATGTGTAAGTAGATTATTTGTTAATGATATAGAAAATACTGATCAACAATTAAAGTCAGTTTTCACATTCATTTTCTACCTATTTCTTATTTGTTTATTCTGTTGGCAATGGTGAAATGTCAGCAATCGTGTGTCATTCGGGACAGTAGACATGACACCTGACCTTTTGTCACTGTCTCAATGACTACTTTTTTTTTTACCTGTCAAACTAAATAACAATCGGTACGTCTGACCGACATCCACTATTTTTTCCGGTATTGGCGAATCTTAACCGGTAAAATACCGGAAATTACCGGTAAACGCGATCCCTGCGTTGGTAGCGGCCCTGAAGTTGCCTATCAACGTCCTGCGGGTGTTGGTTCGGTTACGTAGAGCCAAGAGCTGGAGGTAGCGATCGTCTCTTCGATCTGTACATCTTGGGCGCCCAGACCGAGGTCGCTCAACAGCACTTCCGGTAGTCTGGAAGCGTTGGTGGAGCCGCTGAATAACAGAGTGGCTCACTCCTAGCCGTCTGGAAACTTCTCTGCCAGACACGCCGTCCTGCAGCCATCCCAGCGCCCGTCCTCAATCCAATGTTGTCAGTTTCGTTCTTGGAGGCATGCTTACTCAGAGCTCTGGTGCGCGCCCCTAAATACTCATTCCTGTGCAACTTTCGTTGAGGAGTTTTCAGTATAGCCATGGTTTGCTCGTGCACCATGCCAAACACCGACTGCAATACTGCTTCTTCAGCTAAAGTCGAGCAAATTTTATAGGAAATTATGGTGTTTTGACAACCTTTTCACTGCCCCTAAAAACGGTGTTGCTGAACTGCAATGCGTGCAAAACAAGGTCAGGCATGTGCAGCAGTGAGACAGGCTTCTGGAAAACCCAAGTTGGCCATTTTTTCGTCATGCAGTGTTGGCATAAAAAATAACAACGGAAAGCTGCGCAAATCAGAGGCCGGCCCTTAACTTTAGTTCGGCAGTGTAGAATAGCCTAGTGCTCACACTGTTGTGTAATAATGTAACATACACGACACACATCATCGGGACTGTGTAGTCCAAAGCGTGATCCGGTGAAGTTTATTTTAAAGACAACATATACATGTACAAAATACGGCGAAATCCTATGAGTTCCGAGGTCTGTACAAGACATAAATCAGCATGCAGTTCATGACTCTTTCGCCAAAACGTGTGTCGCTTATTTCACCAATATTAATTTTTCTTCTTACACTTTTATGACCGTTCAACCCAAAAGGCTGCATAAATGAAGTGATTGACGTATCACAAGGTGTTATAAACTGTAATTGCAAATGATTCGCAGCAGTAGTCTGATTAAAAGTATTAAGCTCAACAAGGTGGCATTACTTTTGATTGCTGATACCAACTTGAAAACCTGGTATATATTTTGAATCATAATGACAACACCATACAAAAAAAGTTATGCATTTTGTTCAATGTTAGTAAGACACAAAGCTATGAACACAAGTTGTCAACTAGAATATAAAATCAGACCTACAAAATAATACAAGAAGGGCGGTACCATTTACTAGCACTCGCATCTTTGAAATTCACACAGATGCAGTAAAACCATACACCACATTTGTCACAGGGAACACTCTTTTGGTCTGGCTGTGTGATGTCCTCCACCTCCAAACACAAGTTTCACAATTGTATATGCATTGCTGGACTGAGACTGGCCTTTCTGGCGCAAATCCCTTCTTTTTTTCACATTTGAGCTGGGAAGATGAATAGTGCTCGTACACTTGCTTTCGTCTGGAACTGGCACAGACACAGCCAACAGAACCTGTGGTGCACGATCAACTGTTCTCACAGTTATTAAGTCTTGTGGCACAACCTTGGGGGTCTGATCGACAGCTGTCGCAGTAATTGTCTCATTATGAGACGAAGTCAACAGAGCTGGAGCCACATGCTCAACAAAAAAGTCATCCAGGACATGAAGGCTTTTGGACATGAATTTGGGATCCGGAACAATGCGTGATCCGGAACAATGCGTGATCCGGAACAATGCGTTCCGTGAAAGAGAAGCCTGGGCCACAGAACACAAAAAAGTCACAGAAAGCCCTTTTTCTAACACCTAGCTGCTGCTGGCACTGGGTGAAGTAGGCTTCTCTTGAGCACAAGTTTACCGTTCACTTTATGCAGGAAGGCCAGGTGCTCTCCTGGCGCCTTTCCTGCCCAAGAGACATTTGGTCTCCACCAATCCCTGCCCACATTCACAGTCAACTAGTCCATCGGGGCTGGCTGAGATATAACAGCGGTCCTCACAAACGACAAGTCCGCTCAATGCAACATTCACATCATGCTTGTAGAGCTCCTCGGGCTTCTTTACATACGCCCTCCTCGCCTCATCCTCCTTCAAGCGGCCATACTTCACAGCAGGCAATTTGCCGATGTCTGGTCCTTTACCCAGGACAGTCTCCACAGCTTTGAGGATACTGCTGGGGTCCCCTCCTTTTTCTTTTGAGGGTCACCATCCGCGATTTGTACATATGACCTACAGATACCCCAATCCTGCCATGCCTTTGTTCCCGCCAAGTGGCACCCGTCTGGTCATACGGGTTGCCTCCTCCAGCCACATCACCTGGATTTTGACGAATAAAGTTGACAAATTGTTGTGTTGATTTGAAGTCCTTGGTCACATGTGGAAGGGGATGCGGTACACAAGCACCTGTCTCCACTTCCTCCTCCAAAGCAAGTTCAGGTCTGATTCAGCGCTGTAGACAGGAGCTGTTTGGGGCACAGCGTAGTTAAGTTGAAGGCTACAGCATCCTGTTGCCTGTCATAAAGCAGACCTAGCCACTGGTCGAGGGTGAAAGGCGTGTCCTCTCGACTCCGCTGTGGTGAGAACAACTTCTTCGCTGCATGGTTGATGTTGCGCTCTGTAAAAACACAAAAGGAGGAAAAAACTCATTCAACATTTAACCTACTATAGTGCCAACTGTCATATCAGATTTAAATAGTCACATAGAAAATAAGTTCTACCGGTACAGAGAAGGCATGCAACTGACACAGTGACAGTTTAAGTTTTAACGCACCTTTAACAGCAAACGCTTACCTTTCAGGCATAAACTCGATCATGTCACTATACATTGTTGGGGGCCATTTCTTGTGTGCAGACTCGCACTTGTCCTCTCATCCTGTCTTAAACTCAGAAAACGGTTCTGTCAGTTGGTTCCCGTCTATAACCAACAGATCGACATACTCTTTGGAAAGAGTTTTGTTGTCCTCGACCGATGGCTGGGGTGGTATGTCCTTGATGTGACACAAGGGCAACAAGTTCGTCTTTTGTACCACTTGTTTTTACACCTCTTACACTAAAAAATCTTGAAGTGGCTTAACTTTCAACAGCCTGAATGTTTCTAAGTTCATGGTGAACTGCTATCTCTTCTAAACTTTTTCTCACAAGAATCTATGAACTAAAAACCTACGGTATGTACAGAGAATACGCTTTTCGCCAGTTGCACAATACTGTCAGAATTACTCACCCTGTCAATTTAGGTTCTTAAACCCCGTTCTCGCAGTGCGAGCGGTGCGAGAGCTTGGAATATTGATAATGATAGTCTATTGGAACAGGACTACTACCACTGAGTATGGTGTATTTCATGACACAGTTTCCAATAACTCATTTAACGTGTATTCTATTTCTAACTCTTCTAAGGTGTGCCAGTTTCCTCGTTTTCTGTTGTGCATGCATCTGGCATTTGCCTTTCGTGAAAGCAGGGATTTTTACATCTACCTTAGTCCAGCACTTTGTTCAATGTCAAAGCCACGGTCTGCAAGGATCTTGTCTCCAGGCAAAAGATTGTTCAAAAACCCACTGTTCTCGGTGATTTTTTTGTCACTTGCCTGGCCTTGGTTGACAAAAAAGAAATTGCACCCTTTGGCGTAATATCAATCAAAGGACTTTAATGTATGATTATGCTTAGAATGTGAATATATGTCTGTTGCGTGGATGTTTGATGGCCGTTCAATGAAGATTTTCGAAGCAGTTGATTATTACAGCAACATTTTTGCCAAACGTCTCGAAAAACTTGTGGGGCATGCTTGCTTGTAACAATGTAAGCCTTCCCTGTATGGCCAATGTATGTACCATTACAAAGGGTGTGTTAATATATAGCACTGATGGTGTCCACAAACACATTGGTGATTGTTGATCGGTGCACCACGAACAGATGCGCAAGGTGTTGTGTAGGAAGATTGAGACGCAGTCTTATCAAGGAAATGATAACACCCTTCTGTTGCCTTTGGGGAGATGGTCTTGAACGAAGCCAAGCAAAGTCAACAGCATCGCAAAAGAAGGTAGTCAAGTGAAATATTTGACTTTTTCATTATCACCCTCAAAATATTCCAAAGACATTTCTTTTCTATCAAGGGACTGCTTCAGAGAACCCGGACTTGTCACCGTTTGTCATTCTCCAGTGTCAACGTCTGTATATATAACTCTTATGAGCGGGCAAATCTTTCTGAAAATCTACTGTTTGATCACTTTCACAAGTCTGCATCTTGTCAACTCCTGCTATATTTTTCTACTGCAGGGCCTCGTCTTCAGCAATAGTCTCCATCTCTTCTTGAATCGTCTCTTTCTGCAGCTTTCTCTTCTTATGTCGGTTATGATGAGTGGTGTTTGTCTCCTTAATCTCCAGGTGTCCCAGGTGCAGTTTTGATGCCCAGTCTGGGTCTGTCTCCATCATTTTCTTCCGCTGCATCGTCGTTTATCTTCGCCCTCCATCAGACTGATTAGATTTAAAAAAAAAAGATATGGATCTTAATGAACAGCTGGTTGACCTGTAAACAACAGTTAACAACAGAATCAGGAAACAATGATTTTAAGCTTCCTTCTTTCCTTTTCAGTATTTATCACTTATGTTCAGGAGACATTGATTGATTGAATGACTGATTATAAAACAAAGCAGGAAGGATCCCTGGTGATTGTGGCCGCCGGCATCCTCAGAGATGCTAGAGAACTCCTATCCCCAACAGCCGGGGGAAAGTGGAGTTGGTAGACGGCGTCGCCCTCTGCATCTCGGCATGAACAAGGTTGCGAATCTCTGGAATGAGAGAACTAAGCAAATTCGCCACAAGAGCACTGGACTCGGGTGGGGAAGCAGAGGGCAAAATAAACGAAGTCCCGATGGGGACGCTAAGAGTAAGTTCATTTGGCGAAGAAATTGTGACTGAAAAAGATGTGTTATTAACAACGTCTGAAACGACAACACCCGGTAATTTCTACTGAAAAATACAGTTATCCAAACTGTTGTCCAACATTCATCCAGAGCACAATCTATCTATCAATCGATGGCAAGTTTGCACGATACACAAATGGACATGTTTGGAGTACACTGCCATGTTCTTTGCTGTATCAACATAGCTTGTGTTGCTGTGTTAACATAGCCTGTGATGCTGTATCAAAATAGCTTGTGTAGCTGTGTTAACGCCTGTGATGCTGTATCAAAATAGCTTGTGTTGCTGTGTTAACATAGCCTGTGATGCTGTATGAACATAGCTTGTGTTGCTGTGTTAAGATAGCCTGTGATGCTGTATCAACATAGCTTGTGTTGCTGTGTTAACATAGCCTGTGATGCTGTATGAACATAGCTTGTGTTGCTGTGTTAACATAGCCTGTGATGCTGTATCAACATAGCCTGTGATGCTGTATCAACATAGCTTGTGTTGCTGTGTTAACATAGCCTGTGATGCTGTATGAACATAGCCGATGGTGCTCTATCAACATGTGTTGCTGTATCAATGTAGAGGTTCAGAAAAGAATGTTCTTTTGTTTCTCTTTATGATGTGTTACGGACTCTTTCTCAATTCTGGACTCACTCTCTCGGACACAACAGATGACACATGTGACAACATCAGCAGTATACTGGCATGACGAACTTTATTTGTGTCTCTCGATCTTCCCTCCTCCTCTTCGCCAACCCGACCGAGGCCGGTGGCTACAAGCCACAACATACAAAGTTGAACTACATCTCCTCAGTCAGCCGAGACACGGACTGAATGAATGAATGACTGAATGCCTGAATGACCCTTATGCTGGTACCGGGATGCTATTTATACTGCCCGCGCGGACTGCACTGCAAGCGGCTCTCAGCAATTTCCAAAAGGGCAGTCTGGCACTGCCTGATAGCCAAATCTGTGTTTGTTTAGAATCTTTAACAGCTAATAACTTTACAAAAAATACACACATTAGAAATCGGTTTGTTGCTATAAAACCAGCGTGAAAAATACTTTTAAAACATGTTATAAAATATAACTTTAGAAGTCCAGATCAAAAAGTAATTATGATTAATTACTCAGAATGAATGACCGATTAACGATCAAAACCCAGCAAAATAAAGATTGCTAAACTCGATCACTTCCTGCACCAAATACAATTCACTCCATTACAAAATGAACTCCTGAACTTTCCATACATGTGTCATACTTGCAGTAAAATGAAACTTATGACAAGTTATGTGACGTAAAACTTGACAAAGAAACACAGGTCCCAAAATGATGCGTGTGACGTCACATAGTCATAGCGAGACACCGGTCAAAACTGAGGAAAACTTTGATTTGCTTGATCCAAACATTTATTAATGCACTTTAACTCAAAAAGTATCTTAAGGGAATAAGAAATGAAGTGCACCAAGTTAGATTTATGGAAAAGTTACAATTATGGAGATAATAGGGAAATTCCAGACGTCACCTACTGGGCGCTAAAATTCAGATAGCGTGGGACGTTTGGGGTCGAAGCTGATCAAACATTAAAGCAATTTAAGGACCAACAGGGCCTTAAAAAGTACTTAAGCATGAACATACAGCAACATAATATCTATATCCATGCATTATTAACATCTAAAAGTAATATAAAGCCTTAGATTGCATAAAATAGCTCGTGCACTCAATCTATTTTTAGACGGAATCAAACATGGCCACCGCTCAGATGTAAACAAACTGTGTTTGAGCATGGCTGGTACACACCAGTACTTTTTGTTAACAATGA
This sequence comes from Littorina saxatilis, assembly GCF_037325665.1. Classification (NCBI taxonomy): domain Eukaryota; kingdom Metazoa; phylum Mollusca; class Gastropoda; order Littorinimorpha; family Littorinidae; genus Littorina; species Littorina saxatilis. The sequence goes on along the minus strand of NC_090250.1, from coordinate 26,644,816 downwards.
ATAGACACCTAACACAAAATGATCGGCAACAAAGACTAAACTGGACAATGACAACAGCTTAACTCTATAATTAGTGACTGGTCACCCTGTCACATCAACAAAGCCTGTGATGCTGTATCAACATAGCCTGTGTTGCTGTATCAACATAGCCTGTGATGCTGTATCAACATAGCCTGTGTTGCTGTATCAACATGGCCTGTAATGCTGTATTAACATGGCCTGTGATGCTGCATTAACATAGCATGTGATGCTGTGTCGACATAGCTTGTGTTGCTGTATCAACATAGCTTGTGTTGCCGTATCAACATAGCTTGTGTTGCTGTGTTAACATAGCCTGTGTTGCTGTATCAACATAGCCTGTGTTGCTGTATCAACATAGCCTGTGATGCTGTATCAAAATAGCTTGTGTTGCTGTATCAACATAGCCTGTGATGCTGTATCAACATAGCCTGTGATGCTGTATCAACATAGCTTGTGTTGCTGTATCAACATAGCCTGTGATGCTGTATCAACATAGCTTGTGTTGCTGTGTTAACACAGCCTGTGATGCTATATCAACATAGCCGATGGTGCCGTATCAACAAAGCTTGTGTTGCTGTATCAACATAGTCTGTGATGCTGTATCAACATAGCTTGTGTTGCTGTGTTAACATAGCCTGTGATGCTATATCAACATAGCCGATGGTGCTGTATCAACATAGCTTGTGTTGCTGTGTTAACATAGCCTGTGTTGCTGTATCAACATAGTCTCTGTTGCTGTGTCAACATAGCTTGTGTTGCTGTATCAACATAGCCTGTGTTGCTGTTGATTAGCCTGTGTTGCTGTATCAACATAGCCTATGATGCTGTATCAACATAGCTTGTGTTGCTGTGTTAACCCGTCGCAATATAACCTTCGTGGTTGAAAACGACGTTAAACACCAAAGAAAGAAAGCTGTGTTAACATAGCCTGTGATGCTATATCAACATAGCTTGTGTTGCTGTGTTAACATAGCTTGTGTTGCTGGGGAATTGCGTAGTGAGCGAACCAGTGCGTTTTCAATGCTTTGGCCACTGTGGCTGCCGTCTGATCTTTGGTGACGACTGCGATGGTGAATTTAGTGAACACATCGGTGATCACTAAAACGTTTTCTTTTCCATCGCTGGACGGTTCCAGCACAGTGAAGTCGATGGAAACAACTTCGAGCGGCTTGGTCGCCAGGAGGTGCCCCGTGGGTGTTCTAGGAGTCGTACCAGAGGTGCGTTGCATAGAGCGTTTCGATCTGTTCGCGAAGAGACAAACAGT